>NW_027509130.1:4952500-4990000 GCF_051911475.1 Siphateles boraxobius | reverse complement strand
GTGACACCCAGCCTCCACTTCCTGTTTGTTACTCGAGTACTTCCTGCTGTTTGTGTCATGTGACAGGGGCTGCCACACTCGCTGTCAAGGAGAGTGTCCAAAACAGATGGCCAGTCATTAGCAGGGTTTTTCCAAACTCCGGCTGTTGTTTTCTGTTCTTCTGTAGCTGTCGTGTGCAAAGGCATCACACAGGAGGATGTGACGTGCGTTCGGTGAACAGGTGGCTGAGCAGATTAACACGAATGATGCTAATGACAGCAGACAGTGAGGCTCTCGCAGAGACGTTACTCTGTGACAGGCAAACATGGTATTTAAACACTGTGATTTAGTCTTTTATGCATGTTTCTGTATAAGAGACTTACGTTCACCAAGTCATATTAACTTCTCTGGTAAAGCACTGAACAACTACTACTGACACCATGAATTTACATTCATAATACATGTGTTTTTGTTTTCTGGTCTTGTTTTTCTGAACAAGCTTTTTATTTAAAAATAAATAAATAAAATATTGAACAATGGTTTGTGAACCCAAGTTTGGGTTCTAGATTTATTCTATTCTTAAAAGAAAAAAAGGTTTTCATAATTTTTCAACCAAATGTAAAAAAATATGTGCCTTGTCACTTTTCATCTGAAGTCACAAATCCTTCTTATTTTTTAACTCCTCCCCTCCAACTACCTGTCCAATAGAAAATGGCCTTACCTTATATATTTGAATCATTAATGTTAGAATTTTTTTTTAGCCAATACAGAACTTTTCGGCCAATGTTCAGATCTGATATTGCAGCATTTCGACATCAGTTCCTGTTTACGTAATTCAGTTTAGGGCAATGATGTCCTGATCTATACCCTTATATAGGGCACCATTTGAGGGAACAGCCATTTGTAGTGATGTCTGAAACCATAGTGGACGTTATCAAGTGCACTCATTCAATCCCACAATGCACCGCAATGACAAGTGTACAACTGATGTACACTCAACGGCTATAATACCATAATGCACTGTGAGAGTCGAATAAATTCCCGTGTCTGACCAGAAGATGGCGCCCACAACTGAATCATCCATTCATTTTCCAAACCGCTGGTCCAACCTGGGTACAGCGTAACATCATACAGCTGTAACTTTTTACTTGATAATAAGATTGTTTAATTAAGGTTCATACATGCTAGTTTCCATGACAGAGTCCAAGATAATTTTGTCATTACTACTAGAGCTGCCAATTTTTTAAGTTTTAAATTATTATTAAACCGCACAAACTATGCAAAAGCGACGCACTCAGTTTCTGAATTCACTCCTTCAAGTGGACTTTATTAGTGGAGTAATGTAGGGAATAATGGGTTTTTGACCATTTGATGCATATTGTATGTATTTTACATAACAAAAACAGCATTTATTTGTCTGAAATTCCAGAATCATTATAAAGCTGACTATCTTTGTGCTGTGAATGTAGTGCAGGCAATGTTTATATCGTTGCCAATGAATGGGACACTATTTTTTATTCAAAAGCCTTTGGATACTAATTAAATATCTTCAAAACTTTTTGGCTTTAATAAGATTTCCCCAAGAAATAGACATGAATAAACTACTCTGTTACTATCGTAATCTCAGTTCCCTTAGAGAGGCCACATATAGCAGGTTTATACGACTGAAGCGACAACTTCACCAGCTACTATAGTGTGGCCGGCTACGCAATACTCGTTCCCTCTCTGAGGGAACAGAGGTTACGATAGTAACCGAGTAGTTCCCTTTCGAACGGTCACTTCGTATTGCGTAGCTATACGCAGTGGGGACGCCATGCAAAACACCGCACCCTAAGTAACTGGTTGCCCTGCAACTCAGGACCCCTGAGCTAACAGAACAAGCCAGAACCCAACAAATATATTTATATACATCACAGACCAGACACTGTCGGGCCTGAAAAATATATATGAGTCAGTACAACTGACAAAATATACTAACAAAACCAGACACTGTCGGGATTATTAGCACAATTTTATAACCGGCCTAAGCGGGTTTTATATATATATGTATATGATTATGCACAGTAATCGTTGTAGACAAGACCAGACACCTTCGGGTCTTAATCATACCGAAAGTACCTTCGCCTGCAGGGAAGGCACCTCCATATTATAGAACTTCATAAATGTGGAAGGCGAGGACCAGCCGGCCGCCTCACAAATATCTTGAATGTGAAAACCTGATGACCAAGCCCATGACGAGGCCATGCCTCTAGTTGAGTGGGCCTTGACACCTATAGGGCAAACCTTACCCACTGATGTATAGGCCATAGAAATGGCATCCACTATCCATCTAGACAGTCTTTGCTTCGTGATTGGATCACCCTTAGATCGGCCACCAAAGCAGACAAACAGCTGTTCTGACTGTCTAAAAGACGCAGATCGCTCCAGATAGATTCTCAGCGCCCTCACAGGGCAGAGAAGATTAACCTCCCCAGCCTCAGCCGAAGGGGGAAGGGCTGATAGCCTAATAACTTGTGCTCTAAACGGCGTTGAGAGCACCTTGGGTACATACCCATGCCTGGGTTTGAGAATGACTCTGGAGTCATCCTTCCCAAACTCCAAACATGCAGGACTCCCAGAGAGAGCCTGCAGATCTCCCACTCGCTTGATAGATGCCAATGCCAACAGGAGAGCAGTCTTTAGCGAGAGTGGTTTTAGATCAACCGACTGGAGCGGCTCGAAAGGCGGTCCCTTCAGGGCCCTAAGGACCGTGGAGAGGTCCCTAGGCGGCACCGAAGGGGGCCTGGAGGGGCTAATCCTCCTAGCGCCTTTAAGAAACGTTACCACCAGGTCATTTCTTCCCAGTGAGTGGCCAGCCACCAAAGCATGATGCGTTGCAATGGCTGCCACATAAACTTTGAGCGTGGACGGGGTGCGGCCCGCGTCCAGTAGCTCCTGCAGAAAGGAGAGTACCACAGATACCTCACATGACTCTGGGTCAACTTGATTTTTCGAGCACCAGCTGGAAAAACGCGACCACTTCAAAGCATACAGGCGCAGTGGGATCATCGAAACGGGGGGAAAAGCATAAAGGGGGCGGCTGGGCCAGGGATGAGCCAGCGCATCCCTGTTCTTCGAGAAGAACACCCTGCAGTGGGTGTTTGCTCTCGAGGCGAAAAGGTCGACTTTGGCCTCGCCAAACATCTCCCATACTAGACTGACCGTCTGAGGGTTCAGGGACCACTCGCTTAGGGGAGCGTTGCCCCGTGAGAGCATATCCGCGCCCAGATTTTGGACGCCCGGGATGTGCGCTGCTCTCAGAGAGCTCAGACTGGCTTGTGCCCACAGGAGGAGTTCCCTCGCCATAGCATGCAGGTTGCCTGACCTGATGCCACCCTGGCGATTTATGTAGGCAACCACCGACATGTCCGTACGGACTAGGACGTGGTGACCCATCAGGTTTGACAGAAAAGCTTTCAGGGCCAAACCAACTGCTTTCATTTCCAGACAATTGATATGTAAGCTCTGCTCCGTGCTCGACCAGAGGCCGGAGGAAGGCTTGCCCTCGTGCAGCGCTCCCCAACCTAGGTTGGACGCGTCTGTAAAAAACCACCTTCCTCCTGGAAATTACCCCCATGGTCACCCCCATGTGGTACCAGTTCTGAGCCCACCAGGGAATCAGTGTTCTTAAACACCCGTGATTCACCATAATGTGCAGGCTGTTTGACTGCCATGCATGGGTTGGCACATGGCGTTTCCGCCAGTGCTGCAGTGGGCGCATGCGCAGTAATCCCAAGTGGAGTACTGACGATGCAGCTGCGATTAGACCAAGCTGTTTCTGAAATTTCTTCAGAGGTGCGGGCTCGCACGCCCTGAACGCAGCCGCCAGTGTCTGTATAGAGTGCGCGCACTCTTGAGTGAGCCACGCTTTCATTGTCACCGAGTCTAAAACCGTGCCCAGAAAGACAACTGTCTGGCTGGCGGTCAGTTTGCTCTTGGTCACATTGATTGTGAGCCCCAGGTATTTTAGATGGCTGAGAATCAAATCCCTGTGAACTATCAGTTCCTCTCTCCACTGCGCCAGCACCAGCCAGTCGTCGAGATAATTCAGCACGCGCACTCCCTGACTTTTCATACATTTTGTGAATGTGCGGGGTGCCAGGGACAGACCGAACGGCAGAACGGTGTATTGATATGCCCTCCCCTCGAAGGCGAATCTCAAGAATGGCCTGTGACGAGGGTCGATCTGGATATGAAAATATGCATCTTTCAGATCCATTGTAACAAACCAATCGCCCGGAAGAACTTGCGCGAGAATATGTTTGAGTGTTAACATTTTGAAAGGCCGTCTCGTGAAAGCCTTATTCAAATGTCTCAGATCTAGTATGGGTCTGAGTCCGCCATCTTTCGTTGGAATTAGAAAATGGCGGCTGTAAAACCCTGAATACATAAGCGCGGGAGGGACTGACTCTATCGCTCCTTTTGCTAATAAATTCTGAACTTCGGTGCGTAGCACGTGACCCGCGCTGCTTCTCACCGGCGTCTCGATAACCAACTGGAATTTCGGGGTCTGCGAGCGAATTGGAGCGAGTAGCCTCGCTTTATAGTGTTTATAACCCAACTCGACACACCGGGGATGGCTTGCCAAGCCATGGCCCGTGTGGCAAGGGCATGACACACTGAATGGGACAGGCCGCCTAACATAGGGGGACCTGATACCCTTATAATGTGATTTGTGCACATACTGAGTGTTTGACTGACTATACAGGCTTTTGCCCGGGGGGAAGTCAGTGTTACAACAGGAAGGGGACCACCTAGTGAAGGGGGACCGTGAACCTGTGTGTTGTGAAACATGCTCTTTTTGTGCTTTATTTGGGTCGCCGTGAAGATGGCGTTTGTTTGCAAAGACGCGCTCACTGCTGCGGGCCTGTTTACAATAATAAAATCCCCAGCCGCCTGAACTGAACAGGGAGCTGTGGGAAGTTTTGCTGGTTTTTCGGCAAGTCGTTTCGGCAAGAAGTGTCGGATAGCCTGGGACGCTTTCTATGCCTCTGTGTACCTATCCGAGAATCCCTTAACCGCCGGGCCGAAGAGACCGGAGCTCGAAACCGGGGCATCGAGAAATCTAGTCCTGTCGGCTTCTTTGATCTCGGGGAGGTTGAGCCAAAGATGGCGCTCGAGCAAAGATGAGCAGCCACGGCCTCTTCGAGGGGCGGCAAAGACTCATAACCCTTTTCCGCTGCGCCATCCATGGAGGAGAGCATTGCGGAAACTGCAGATCCCACACGTGCCGAGTACGGAGCGCGCCAGGCCTTGGTGAGCTCCTCGTGGACCTTGGGGAAAAATGGCGCTGGTTTGTGACGAGGGGCCTGCTGGCGCACCGACAGGAACCATCCATCCAGCCGACTACGCGGCGGCTCCTCGGGCGTGGTCCACTCTAGCTCAAGGTCCGCGACGGCCTTCGTCAGGATCCGAACAATTTCGGCGTTGGAGTTTGTCCTGGTCGCTGAACCACTAGCCACAGACTGAGAAGCGGTGACAAGGTCGAGAGAGCCCGGCCACTCATCCTCCGAAGCGGCGATGGACAGGCTGTCGTCGCGCTCGAGAGATCCGCCGAAGGAGACGAGGCCCTCCACATGGGAGGGGGGGCGCTGGTCTCCTACAAACAGGACCGGTGATGTCGTCCGATTAGGAGAAAGTGAAGCACGCGAGGACGCGGCCGGCGTGCGTTCACCAACTTCCATACCCTCCGGTTGCCGTTGGCTGCGACGCTTTTTCCTTGGAATAGACAGCATGGCTGAAGCGGCATCGCCGTCTTGAGAGAGAGCTAGCCGATTGCGCAGCACGGAGATAGGCATGCTTTCGCAGGCCGCACATCCGCCGGCAGAGAGTGCATTCTCCGCGTGGTCGATCCCGAGGCAGGAAATGCAGCTCAAGTGTTGGTCTGCCTCGTGCAGACGGCCTTCGCACGTGGCGCAGGCTGAACGAGGCATCTGAAATCAAACACAAAGCTTTCGACAAAGGATATAGGCTGTCGCCGGATAGCCACAGGTGAGACGGCATCAGGAGACAACGGCGTGCAGGCGAAGTCTGCTGAAGAGAAGCTCGCTCAGGCTGAAAAGGCTTGTTTGACGGCGAATAACAGTAGAAAGCTCAGGGACATGTGTACTGTCGCTGAAGGAGTAAAAATCTACTATAATGGCTAATTCAGGGGTCTATATAGGCTAGGCCACGCCCCCTCGGTGGGCTCTGACGTTGGGCTAGCTCATTGGTCGCACGTCAGAGTCGCCTGCGCCGTTGCTGCAGCACAGCCTATGAGCGTGCCAGACGCTCAGTGTATTAGCTGTGCAGCTGCAAATGCGTTTTACATATAGGCTTCGGTAAATCGAGGAAAAGGAGTTTCCCCACTGCGTATAGCTACGCAATACGAAGTGACCGTTCGAAAGGGAACCTGCCGTCCTCTGATGATTCCTCTTAATTGATTGATGATTCCTCTGTAATTATGACTTCAGAAGTGGGAAGTATGACATTTCCGATCGCATGTGAAGGCAGATCCTCCAGGAGCAGGACTGAACACCTCTGGATTACAGCAGCTGGATGTGTGGAAATATCAAGTAGGGATGCACGATCGGTATCCGCCAACATATGTCCATTTTTAATGTTATTGGCATGATAAAAAAAGCATGACATATTAAAGCTAATAAATAATGGATTATTTCCTTCATCTAAGACACTTCAGATGCGCACAGTTCATCATGAGGGAGTTGCTTGAAATATGATTGGAATCACTTCAAAAAAGGAAAATACGGTTCAGTTCAACATGTGCAGCCCAAATCTGTCATATCGGCTACATAAAATTATAATGAGAACATCATAATTGTGTTCTCATTATGGCTTTTAATAGTGACAATTTTATTTTTGAACCAAGCTCTCATAAATTACATCAATATATCGGTCAATATATCGGTTATCGACTTACAAATATAAACAATAATCGGATATCGGTATCAGCCAAAATGTTCAGGTGCATTCCTAATACCAAGAGTCTCTTATCCTAGTGCATCCATCAATTGAACATGTGCAAGTCTTTGATGTAGATGTTTTATCCAGGACTGGTGTTCAGATGGTGTCCAGGGCGTTGCCATGTTCGTCTGTTATAAGTCTGTTATAGTGATAATTTAGTTTGAATAAACGAGCAGACACTGATTAGCTACTTGCTCTACGTTTATTTAAAATTAACAGCAAGACAACTAGAAGTGAATGTGAATGTGAATCACACACAGTAAACAAATCCTTAACAAAACCAAAAAAAAAAAAAAAAACGTTGCAATGAACGTGCTTTGTTTTAAATAAATCACAAACAGGAAACAAATTCGGCTTGAAGTCGTTCAACCTCGGATGCGGCGCCGCGCGCACTGTTACTAAAAAAGCCGTGCACACAGCCAAGCGAAATGGGGTCTTGCTGGTCTTGCGCACCCAACGCTAATTTTTACCGCGTGCATCTTCGCGCTCGTGCGGATATGTCGAGTATAAACGCGCGTGCTCTGATCGGTAAAGGGGCACAGACCTCTCCGGAATCATCTCCTGCAGCAGCCTCCGAAGCACCACTAACTCCGCCTCCGTTTCCCTGTAAGCTGATATTAGTATTTAAACATTCTCTATGATAAAAATGTTTGTAAAAAATATTTTACTAACACGGTTTTGGCGATTCTACAGTTCTAATGACGGTGTTCAACTATAACAGTCGGTCTCAAGGTTATATAACCGTAACACCCCTATTCTGAAGCACCCAAAACAAGACCATTTGAGGGTTCAGTCGGCCGGAGCAGCTCTCATATCTCTCCCGTACTGCTTGAAGTACAAGTGCGAGTGATACTGAAGCTCAGGCAGCATCATCCGCACGCAGAACCCCTGATCCTGCAGTGAGAGGTTCCCCCGCACCTCGAACCCCACGATGGTGACAGAATCCGTCTGCCGCGGGCGCAACAGATCCTCGAGCTCCGCCGGGGGAACCGACTCCCTGGAGACGCATCTCCGCCGAATCCTCTCCGTAGATTCCCTGAGTTTCTCCGCCTCGGCTTTCAACCTGTCCAACCCGAACTGACCCACCTTCTCCCAGAACACCTGCGCGAAGAAGTCGTAGAGAAGCGTGTCCAGGACGTTCCACGAGCGCACTTTCGCCCGCATGTTCTCATCCAGCTCGGTCACGCTGTTTTTGGCACGAGCGTTGAGCCGAACGTAAGCCAAGTCCTCGTGCTCCAATCCCAGAAGAGCTCCTAACAGAACCAGGGATTCATCGAAATGCTCTGCGATCATCACCAGGTGAAACGCCTCCTCTAGTAGCGCCAGGTCTCCCGGCCAGGAGCCGTTCCACTTTTGGTTGTTGAGCCCCATGTCGAAGCTCATGGGGTTCTTGGCTAATCCGTTCCCGGGTTCCTTCGGGTCCCAGAAGGTCTCCGGAGAGTCCAGGAACACCTTGAGCGCGGGTTTGCTTTCGCTGGCGGCAGCTCGGTGTGCGCTGAGGAATGCTGGGACGCTGGAGGTGTGGTATCTGAAGACCGATTCAAAGTTCTCGATCGGGTCTCGTAACAGCGTGATGAAGACTGTGTTCTGGGGCATCACCTTCCTCACCTGAGGCAGGTCCAAACGCATGTGGCTGCACAGCAAGTCAAACTGAGACGAACCCTCGGGCAGCTCGTCCACAAACGCCGCTCTGAATCTGAAACACAGAGAGAGGGAGAGCCGGAGTTAAGAGCTTGTTTGGTTTAAAGCTCATTAACCTTTGAACGGCATTTAATGGTCTGAAGGGGAGGTCAAGAATACATTGTTAATGAATGACTTGCTTGATCCATCCACTCTAGAGAAATGTTTATATACAATAAGCGAGTTATACACTTTCAAGGCATGTTTTTTAAGGGAATTTTGAGGCACCATCCGTTGCCGTTTGTCTCCAATTGTCTTTAAGCACCGTTACATGGGACTATCATAAAAACTCTTTAGCATGGCCCAATTTGCCCTATGCATTAACAACAGCAGTCAACATTTAAAGTGGATCAAAAAAGTTAATCAAAGTTGTCCTAAGACAAGAACAGGTATTGTTCAAAATTCGGGCTTAACTTTGATGAATGGTTTTGATCCACTTCAAATGTTGACTACTGTAATTTGCTGTCAAATTCATCTTTTTCCATTGACAACGTTGACAACACCATTTAAACGTAGCTTTGTATGCAACCAAAACTATCTGCATAATCATAAGCATTTCATTTGGTTACTCTTTATTTTAAGGTGACATAGTTGCATTGTACTTACTCATATAAGTACTGAGTATTATTAATTAACTACACGTACTTACTACAGAGTTACGGTTAGGGTTAGTTACTTATTACTTACATGAAGTAATGTGTAACTGCATCACCTTAAAATAAAGTGTTACCTTTCATTATATTTAAGTCGAATTTTGGAGGCTCTTTAAATTGTGAAATGGGATTATATTTTTCTTAAATTATCTTTTTGCACCTTAGATTGATAAGCACGACCTGGCTAATTTGCTGTCATGATCATCTTTCTGCATTTACAGCAATTCAAAAGTAGCAGTGTTCAAAACACTTTGAAGGCAACGCATAGAGTAAATCTTAAGTATATCGTTATATTGTAGTAAATGTTTTTGGAGGCTCTTATGGGCTTGCATTTGTCAATTGGCACCCTTGATTGATTAGCATAATTAGCTAATAATAATTGTTATATTCATTGGTTTTGGAGGTGTTCATGGATTTTTAATTGTCTTTTGGCACCTTAGATTAAATAGTATGGCACTAAATAGTCGTCAAAAACATATTTCTCTAGTGATAGCAATTCAAAAGTAACCATGTACTCTAACAAAACGAAATGCAAATAACATAATTTGTACGTTTTTCATTATATTATAGTTGATGTTTTTTGGAGTCTCTTAAAAGTTGAAAATGGACTCATATTATTTGACTCTTCATAGGCTCTAGTGAAGCTGCTGCCTTTGACAAGAAACTGCTTCGGCAGCTCATATACTTCCAGAAGATCCCGCACTGTGATGAATGGGAACAGGTTCTCTTGATGGATGTGGTTGTACTTTTGCAGGTACCGAAACATTGTTGGGGAAGTAATGTGCATCATGCATTGCGCTTGTACCTGTCTGGATAGTTAAACTGGTAGGTTCGGTGTGGAAAGGCGAAAGTGGCGCTCTCTCGTTCCCCAAGTCGAAACAGTATGTTCTGCACGGTGCTGCTGCCGGTCCGGTGTGTTTTCAGGAAGACCACGGGTGGCTGAGCTCTCCTGCGGCGCTCGGCTCTGGTGGTCGGTGTGTGTTTGGCCGGTTGGTGTGGGATTGAGGTGTGTTTCTCAGCTGCTTTTCTCTGGCTCCTCCTGTCTGCTGTTGGTCTCAGTTCATGAGTTCTGTAGGGGGAACCTTCAGGTTAGATGTGAGCTTTTCACATGGTATCATTAGGATCTGAACCAGTGTTATTTTAGTATCACTGAGATTTGGGAAAAAGTTATTTCAATGCTTTTGCTTTCCCTCGAACCACACAAAATTTGCACCACTGACATGAGTACTAGAAACTGTTTACCGCTTTAGCTAGTTAATGAATCAGAAAGATGACAACAATGGAAAGCGCTGTTAAATTAGTTCTTTTGTTATTGTTGACATGCATAAATGTGCAGTAGATGCAAGGGTTGAGGGAGTTGAGTTGAAGCAGAAATGGACTTCAGTGAGCAAGTAGCACATACTGTAATATAATAGCCAAAATTAAATGTTATCATAAGCACTTACCAACCAGGCTGGATTGCAAACTATGTTTGAGTACAAATGCCCTGTTTTCAAAATTGTGAAATTTACTTTTTTTACTTTTTTTTGGGGCACACTAGATTGATTTTATTAGCCCAATGCTGTAACTAATTTGCTGTCAAATTCATCTTTCTGCATTGACATAGGGATGAATTTTAGCCTATATGACAGACTTGCACTACACGTTGCACTGTATTTTCCTTTTTTGAAGTGATTCCAATCATATTTCAAGCAATTCAAACACTGCGCATATGAAGTGTCTCAGCTGAAGGAAATAATCCATTATTTATCAGCATTAATATATTGGTCAATTGACCATGTTTGTTTAAAGGAATAGTTCACTTAAAAATTAAAAATTTGTCATTGTTTACTCACCCTCAAGTTGCTCCAAACCAGTATGAATTTTTTTTCTTATGCTGAACACAGAAAGTTCGGTAACCAAATAGTTCATGGACCCCATTGACTTTCATAGTAGGGGGCGAAAAAATACAATGAAAGTCAATGGGATCCATCAACTGTTAAGTTACCGACATTCTTCAAAATATCATCTTCTGTGTTCAGCAGAACAAACGATATTTATACAGGTTTGGAGCAAATTGAGGGAGAGTAAATGATGACAGAATTTTCATTGATGGGTGAACTCTCTTTAAAAAAGTAAGTTCACCTTACTTTCATAAAGTTGTTCCAACTAAACTTGTCAAATTGAAAATACTGCATATTCTATGTAAGTGGAAATTGGTAACTCAAAAAGTTGAGTGAACATACTTAAAAAACTTTTACAGTTTTTCACCTTCCAATTAACTTTTTTCAAATAACTTTAAATTTGTCAAGTTGAACATACTTAATATTTGAAATAAACATAACTTAGCCAAGTCCGTGCAATAACATAACTCAAAAAGGTTAAGTTGAGTGAACAATTTTTTTTTTACAGTGAAAGTACATTATAATATATGCGACGCAAGCACTTACCACAAAACCAGGCCGGATTGCAAACCATGTTTGAGTCTAAATTACCTCTTTTCTAGTGTGGTTTCTTAGTGCACAACCCCAATTCGGAAAACAGCTTTTGCAGCAACCAAAGAAAGAAACCCAAACCCCATGAACTTTTTTTTCATGCAGACTCTGCTGTGGTTCACTGATGTGCATCTGAGTTCAGAAAACCACTCGCATATCAACCAGACTAACCTAACACTAGTTAAACTGAGTGTGGTCCACACCGGAAGATTTGCTAGCAGGTTCATTTGAACCTTCATCCAGAGAACCAGCGCTATTCAAAAGTTTTAGTCATTTTAGTTTTTGTTAACTATAGACTAATAACCCCACAGAGATCAATAGCTCTAATGGTAAATCACGATTCTCTAGCAACGCAAGGGTTCATGGCTTGGATTCCTAATAATATGTAACACCTTGAAATTGCTTCGGATAACTGCATCTGCCACTTCTAGTTGGGTTTATCTGCCAGTATTGCAGTAGTTGAATGTGTTACCTGTTGTTCTGCAGGGAGTGTGTGGCCAGGAGCGTCAGGAGCAGGAAGATCAGCAGCGCCGCCAGTAAAGTGTTCACTCGATGCCTCCACAGCCAGCGCAGGCCCATCTCCACTAACAGATCTTCAGCTTGTCTCCGTCTGAGTGTGTGTGAGGAGTGTGTGAGGATCTGTCGGCCTCCTCTTACCTGTTTAATCCTGTAGGCCGGATCAGGAAAACACACCCACACAACCTCACACACTCCACACTTCTTATTTATTTTTTCTGTGTGTTTTTTGTTTTTGTTTTAAATAGTTTGGTTTAACATCATGGTATATAGTAGATGCTGTAATGACACCATGAGGGCAAAAATCCCTGTGTATTCTGATGAAATACATTAATTATAAAGAGCAAATTTATAGCAAATATTTTTCTTTATATATTTTTTTTTTAATGGAGGCTCTTATATCCTGCTGTCTTTGCCTTCACAGATCAGGATAGTCACTAGTGAAGCCGTTTAGACTGTCATATATGTCTCCTATAAATTGTAGTATGTTAGGATGGATGAACATACTATCATTTATAGTATGATCAGTGACTCTGTTGATTCTCGTACAGGCCGACAGGAAATTAGACCCGTGTTTCATGGCATCCGTGAAGCATCTCTGATGCAGCACTGTGTTCAGTGAGATATGATGAATATTTATCAGTGGCGTCCTCTAGTGGTAGGTGAGTTATCTAAGCATTACTCTCTTCTCCTTCATCCTCTTAATTAATATATGCACAATATGTAAGATTTTTGGATTAAAATATCCAAAAATCACTAGAACAATGTTTTGTTGATTTGTGTAGCCTACTTACATTATCACAAATGTTTCTAAGAATGTTGAAATGAGCAGTTTTAACCAGGACATGCGTCGTCTATCAATGACATACCCGCGTTACCCTCGATTTCTGGTTTTATTTTGTAGAAACCATGGAAACACTAAAAACGCTTCAATATATTTTGTGTTTTATTAGACGGGTGAGAAGCTGATTGGATACATTCATCGACAGAAAATGTATTGACTAACACATTTAGTCTTTTTGTTTAAATGTCGTTGTTTTTTTACCGCGAGTACCATTTTTACCATACCTAATATGGATTTAGCTCACTGCAGTGTGCAACAAGTTTCTCATATAGAAGCCGCCAAGCGAACGCACAGAGTAGTATTATATCAAATTTTCGACACACTCAAATGTATCTAATATGATAAAACAGCACTGCATTACCCCACATACGCGTTTGTTCTCTTTCATAGGTTCACTCAACGCTGCGGAAAGCGCAGTGGGATATCCTCTGGATGTGCCGATTGCCTGAAGCCCTATAGAATCACGCCAATTCATTGGCTGATGGCGCTCGCGCAAAGCTGGCTCCGCCCCGACGCTCTTACGTCGTAGCATGACGAACGCGCGCGCGCCATCCTCTCCTCAGATATATCTGCCTTCACGAAGCGGTCACATCTTGCAATTTGTTCGGTTTTTCTGAGCCCGAATTTTTCTAATTCAACTAGAGCTTTCGTCTCAACACTTCAGCGACTGGCATAAGTGGAACTCTGTTCTCCTTACAGTGAAGTGTCTTGGATTATCAACGCTGTTCTCCGCCATGCATTTCGAACGACGACCCTCACAGTAAGTGTGTTAAATGTATGGGTTTTTCGCATGCGCGTGAGGCTGTATTAGGATTGTCAAAATGTAAATTTTGTGACAATCTCCTTCTCAAAACCCTCCACTCTAGACTCGCGGTTTTTGAGAAGGAGTCATTCGTTTCCCCCCGTCGCGCTCCCGAGACTCCTGAGGCCTCTCGTGGATCCGCGGCCTGGGACCCGGATGTTGAGCTCGAGGATATTGAGTACGAGCAGACGGGCCTCGCCCTTTCTCTCCCTCCCTCCCCCGAGCACGCACGTGGCGTGGTTAAATTCACGTATGATTATTTATGCCCCAGCCCGGGAGCCCGCGAATCGGTTTCTTTCGGTCTGGATGACGTGATTTACACTGCAGCTTCCGACTCCGAGGATTTCGGGCCTGCTTTGACTGATGACGTTATCCCGCCTAGCGGCCAGGACGCGCGGCCTACTCCGGCCTACACTGAGCTTATTGACGTGATGTGGCGCGCTACAGAGAAGCTCTCTATAGACTGGCCTGATGAGCCCCGTGAGTCTCAATCGTCCAAACTCGATGAGAGATTCCTCAGTGGCCCTAATTCTAGGCCGGAGCGAAGAAAGCTGCCCTTTTTCACTGATCTGCATCACGAGATCTCCAGATCCTGGAAGCAGCCTTTCTCCGCACGCCTTACTAATGCGGCAGCCGCTGACTTCACCAACCTTGTGGGTTTTGTGGAGCAGGGTTATTCCACTATTCCAGCGGTCGAGGACACGCTGGCTAACCACCTCGCTCCGGTCGTCTGCACCGTCCTGGAAGTCGCATCCCCTCCTTCCTTCCAAGGCTTGTAGGACTACTTCCTCCCTTATTGGGAAGTCTTACATGGTGGCTGGTCAAGCAGGCATGGCCCTGCATACCATGGCCATCCTTCAAGCCTACCAAGCGGACGTCCTGAAGGACATGGACGAAGGAGAGGGACTGACGCCCGAAGCTGTCAAAGAGCTTCGCAAAGCCACAGATCTGGCCCTAAGAGCCACTAAACACACTGATCGGGCTGTAAGTCGATCTATGGCAGGCTCACGGAGATCCGAGACAAGGATAAGAGTTTTCTTCTAGACGCCCCTATCTCCCACTCAGGTCTTTTCGGGGAGGCGGTCAACTCGGTGGTTGAGAAGTTCCGTGCCGTTAAGTCTCAGTCGGCCGCATTCAGGCAGTTTATGCCCAGGAGAACTAGAGACCCAAGAGACTCCAACCCTCCCCCTTCTCAGACCCGAGAACGCTCTACTCATAGGTTTGAATTCCCTACTAGAAGGAATGACCCGGCTCATCCCCCACCAACTACGGTCTGGGGAGCCCGAGGTCGACCGTTTCCCCGCCAGCGCCCTCACAAGCGCCTTCAGCTGAAGCGGTCCAACAAATCGGCCGCTCCAGCCTCCTCGAGCCGTTCCTGACCCGCAGGTCAAAAGGAGGAGAGCCACACCAGATCTACGAGGTTGGGACAGACCGCCTAAGCGTTTCTGCCCACCTCCAACCGGCTCTCCTCTAACCCTGTCACCTTCGCCACCCAGTGTGTTTCGAAGTGAAGGTCCTGTTTCACTCTCTTCACCCAGTCCGGAGCAGGAGGAAGGAGACGCTTCTTGCTTTCTCCCCTCGCTCCCGGTGCATGTTACACCAGCCAATCGCTTCCTCTGAGGCACAGTTCGTTTTCCTCTGGAGCAGGCGGACCCAGTTACTTCTATCCAGGTGTTGGTACCCTCCAGTACGTGTCAGGACGCCAAGCGCTCTCCTCCACGGTCAACCACCCCTCCCCATGGACAGCGCGACACCCTATCTCAGGTATGTCCCCTGCACTACAACACTCCTCTCCCTCTATCACATTTCGTTCAAGAATGGGAGCGTTTACCAGGGGAATCGCCATGGATCCTTCGCACAGTTCGGCTCGGCTACACGCTTCAGTTTTGTTGCAACCCCCCCTGCTTCAACGGGGTCTTTCCTACTGTAGTCGACAGCGCCGCTCAGGCTTCTGTATTACAGCAGGAGATTTCATCCCTTCTACTGAAGGGGGCGATAGAATAGATTACTTTGGGGGAAGTCGAACAGGGCTTCTACAGCCGTTACTTCCTGGTCCCGAAGAAGGGAGGCGGTCTGCGGCCGATACTAGATCTTCGCCGGTTGAATTTCTCTCTTTACAAAGGGAAATTCAAAATGTTGACGCTGTAGGCCATCATATCTCATATCCGGCTGGGGGACTGGTTCGTGACAGTAGACCTAAAGGATGCTTATTTCCACATCCAGGTCGTACGGCGACACAGGAAGTTTCTCAGGTTCGCCTTTGGAGAGAAAGCGTACCAGTACAGGGTCCTCCCCTTTGCCCTCGCTCTAGCGCCAAGGACGTTCACAAAGTGTATGGATGCTGCTCTGGTCCCGTTGCGGCTCCAAGGCATCCATATACTCAACTACCTGGACGATTGGCTTCTTTTAGCCCACTCCAGAGAGTTGGTGACTCACCACAGGGACATTGTCCTCCGTCATATTCAGTCTCTCGGTTTGAGGTTGAATACGGAGAAGAGCGTTCTTATTCCAGCTCAGAGCACGGTTCTCTTGGGGATACACATGGACTCCGTTCTTATGCAGGCCCGTTTGGCTCCTGCACGGATTTCCAGTCTGGAGATATGTCTGTCCCGCTTTGTGCTAGGCCAGCATGTTTCCGTGAGCACCTGCCGCAGACTTCTGGGCTTTATGGCCGCGGCCTCCCCTGTGCTACCTCTAGGGCTACTCCACATGAGACCTTTTCTGTGGTGGATGAAGCTCTCAGGGGCTCGGCCCACGGGGCCCCTCCTTCGCCTATTGAAGGTGTCGCGCAGTTGCCTTCGCGCCCTGTCAATCTGGCGGGACTCCCTCTTCCTTCAGAAAGGAGTCGGTATGGGTGCGGTATTCCGTCGCCAAATGGTTCCGACGGATGCCTCTCTGACCGGCTGGGGAGCGGTTTTCGAGGGCAGGCCAGCGTGTGGGGTTTGGACTGGCGAGACCCTCTTGTAGCACATAAACAGCTTGGAGCTGAGGGCTGTCTTCCTGGCTCTTTGCCACTTTCTCCCTTTCCTCGAAGGGCACCATGTCATTGTCAGAACGGACAATATGGCAGTAGTGTCCCATGTAAACAGACAGGGGGGTTCACGTCCGCGCACCCTAGACAGGCATGCGCGTCACCTTCTCCTGTGGTCCCAGGACAAGTTCCTCTCTCTGAGAGCAGTTCATGTCCCAGGGATTCTGAACCTCACAGCAGATTTCCTGTCGAGGCAGAAGCTCAGGTCTGAGGAATGGATGTTGAACCGCCAGACGGTGGCCCTGATCTGGGAGAGGTTCGGAAAAGCGGAAGTGGACCTCTTTGCATCTCAGGAGTCGTCCCAATGCCCGCTTTGGTTCTCCCTGAGCCCTCCAGCTCCGCTGGGGATAGATGCATTCGCCCACCCTTGGCCGATGCAGAAACTCTATGCCTTCCCGCCCATCAAGCTGATCCAGGCAGTTCTGTCCAGAGTGAGGGAGAGCGGAGTCCGCCTCCTTCTGGAAGCCCCATTCTGGCCGTCCCAGCCATGGTTTTCGGAGCTGATCCCTCTGTTGGTATCCTCCCCCTGGGAGATCCCGGTCAGGGTGGACCTGCTTTCCCAGCTTCAGGGCAGGATATGGCATCCTCGCCCCGACATTTGGAAGCTATACGTTTGGCCTATCAGAGGCCGTTAGCTTTAAGCTTTGATCTCCCAACCGACGTTCAGGAGACCATTGCGAGTGCTAGAGCCCCTTCTACGAGGAGGCTGTATTCCTCCAAGTGGAGGGTACTCGAGGCATGGTGCTTAGCACATGATAGGGACCCAGTTGGCTGCCCAGTAGGCTCAGTGCTGGAATTCCTGCAGGGAAAAGTTTGCTTCTGGAGCGGCTGCTACCACTCTCAGAGTATATGTCACAGCTATTGCCGCTCATAGAGAATCAGATGAGATTCCCTTGGGGAAACTGAGGTTAGTTTCGACCTTCATGCGTGGAGTTAGGCACTTGAAACCGGCTCGCCCCCCTGGTGTTCCCTCGTGGGACCTGTCAGTCGTCCAGGAGGGTTTGACAGAGGCTCCCTTCGAGCCCTTGGAGTCAGCCCCTGAGCGAATTATGACTCTTGAGGTTGCTCTTTTGTTGGCTTTATCTTCACTAAAGCGGATGGGGGATTTGCAGACTCTCTCTATCAGTGAGTCATGCTTGGACTTTGCTCCTGGCCTTGTTAGGGTTACCTTGAGGCCAAGGTCGGGGTATGTACCCAAGGTTCTTTCCACGGTGTTCCGCTCTCAGGTTGTTAACCTTAACGCTTTCCACCCTCCTCCTTTTGCCTCTGAGGAAGAAAGGAAACTTAACCTGCTCTGCCCGGTCCGTTCTTTGAAGTTGTATGTAGATCGATCAGGCGGTTGGAGGAAATCTAACCAGCTCTTGGTGTGTTTTGGTGCTGGCCGCCACGGGCTTGCGGCATCAATGCAGAGGATTTCCCACTGGGTAATGGATGCTATTTCGCTGGCTTACGAGGTGTGTGGGTTGCCTTCACCTCTTAGCATCACAGCACATTCCACCAGAAGTGTGGCTTCCTCTCAAGCTCTTTTTAGAGGGGCCATTTTGGAAGACATTTGTGTGGCGGCAGGTTGGTCCTCTCCGCACACCTTTGTGAGGTTCTATAATTTAGATCTTGACATGACTCCAGGTTCCCAGGTTCTATCTGCTTGAACCGGTCATGGTTATTATTATTTGGTCTGGTACCAGTTATGGCAGTTATCACTTAGCTTGGCGAGTTTGGTATTTCGTTCCCACTGAGCTTTCCGCAGCGTTGACTGAACCTATGAAAGAGAACGTCTCTGGTTACTTGCGTAACCTATGTTCTCTGAATAGGGAACGAGACGCTGCATTCGCTGCCAAGCTCCTCGCGCTGCCGACAGTTCTTCTTTTCGGCAGAGAAATCTGAGGAGAGGATGGCGCGCGCGCGTTAGTCATGCTACGACGTAAGAGCGTCAGGGCGGAGCCAGCTTTGCGCGAGCGCCATCAGCCAATGAATTGCTGTGATTCTATAGGTCTTCAGGCAATCGGCACATCCAGAGGATATCCCACTGCGCTTTCCGCAGCGTTGAGTGAACCTATTCAGTAGGTTACGCAAGTAACCAGAGACGTTTTGAATAAACAACCTGTAGTGGCGAGAAATTACATAGTGTGCCTTTATTCACCTATCATGTTTGGATGTTTGTGTGTTAATCTAAAGCAGAATATGCCACATTTCATGCCGTAATGCCTCTCTGTTATTATGCAAGCTAATTTGCATGTTTTTGTGAGAAACAAGTGCACATATGCAAATACATTCTATTTGGAAACTACAATTACTCAGACACTTAATCAGGAATTCATACGAAACCAAACTCCAGCTTCACTCGATCAACTTGTAAAGTCTAGTTGTTTTGGTTTTACTTGGGTAATTATTAAATTAATTAAACACCAATAAATTAAAAGAAAATATATTTTGCATAAAGAAAATGAAGCCCATTTTAGGACCATTAATTTTTTTTTATTGTTTAATTATTTCCCTGACATTTTAAGCACATTTTGCAAATGACTACATCATGATAATATTTGTTATAGTGCCTTATTTGTTTCTTTGTTTATAATACATAAATATATATTATATATTTATTGAACATGTATTTTAATTACATTTTTTTACAGTAGTAAAGTAATTTAATCAACATAAATTATTTTCATTAGCTACATCAAAGAAAAACATTATGACAATTTAAATAACATAACAGTAGGCCCCTTACCTTCTTTCAAGCTAAATACATTATATATATTTTATGTTTTTCATTTGAATTTGAGGTGAAATACAGTGTGAGCTGAAGATGTTCTTGACCGGTTTCATGAGACTCGCCCACGCACGCGTTCTGTATTACTTTTGTAATTTACTACAAGAGTTGATCTACTTATTTACTTGTGACAGTTCATGCCAACTTTAAAGGTCAGAATTCCCAGCATGCACGACTGAAAAGATTGTAAACCCTCGCTTTTTTGAGTCTTTCATGCATGAATGTGTCGCTCATCAGTTCAGACTCCACACCTCACTGGTGCATTTCACCTCAAGGCACAAATCATATTCTATATAAGGAAACAAATAAGGTCTCATTTGCTAATGAACATATTTTTACTGCATTTATTTATCTTTGTTAATGTTGTTTTGTAAAAATAGGCTACAATTGTTCATTGTTTGTGCATGTTAGTTCACAGTGCAACTAATGTTTAATTTGGATTTTTAAGAACTGTTAGTATTAACTAAGATTAATAAATGCTGTAAATGTAGTGTACGTTGTCAGTTCATGTTAAGTAATGTAGTTCACAAATTATACCTTTTTAGCAAGTTTTTTTTTGCATTTGTATGATAATCACATTTTCTTGCGAAATTCTCATTACTGTAATAAAACAATATATTTTTCGTAATGCATCAAATACAGTATATGTTTTCCTATTATTCTCTGCTATGATTAAAACAATATTTTTTTATCAGCAAAAATACTACCAGCACTTTCTACAATTTTTATGAAAAAATTACAATTATTTACAGCTTTTCTTAAAACTTAAAAATTATAGGTTTTCTTGCTTTAAAATAATAACAATCTGGGGTTTAATGTCCTTGATGATCGTAAAAAATAATCCCAGCATGCAGAAAACCTAAATGGATCAAATTTTCTTCATGCAAAATGTAATCTCTTATGTTCTGTTAATTTTATGTTGAATATGAGCATGTTCTTGACAAGTTTCGTGAGATTCTCTCTCATCTCTCACTCTCAGTAGAAAAGGTATGGGTCACTGCTACCCTTTCAAAAGATTCACCTTTTGTACCTTATTTACCCTAAATGGGTGCATATTAGTACCTAAAAGGTACATATTAGTACTTAAATTGTACATATTAGAACCTTTTGAACGGGTACATCCAGCCCAGTTTTTTTACCTTTACCTTGATATGTGTTTGACCTTCTGCGGAGGTGAAGGGTGAGGCTGGTATTTTTACACGGTCATTCTAGAGTAAAGTGACAGAAATATGTCTGGAATGACACATAGCTCATGCCACATGAACAAAGGCAGCAAAGTAATTGATCCTGTCTGATCAGCAGGTGTAGGTGCGTTTCAGAATTTGCTTACACTAAAAGTGAAGTGAACTGACAAGATGTTGGCAGCTGATAAGTCTCTGCGGTTTAAAGGACAGGACTTCCACCCTCCATCATAAAACATCACTCAGCCCACTCACTGCTGATAAATACACACTTTCACAATGCACAAACACACATCTATACACAAACACACATCTACACACACATCGTCGTTCTGTGCTGATAACTTGTTGTTATTGGCGTTATACACACTTTCAACTCTAACACACATCAGGCCGCTCCGCATTCTTCAAAATCAGGTATTTACCGCTAATAAATGTCATTGTTATGGGCGGCTGCTGAGATGACAGACGCTGAAAGGTTGTACAGCACTACAGTTTAAATGCTTTAATAATTATCATCTTCCACTTAACCAACAAAAATATGCAAACCTTTACAATTATTTTTAACCGTCAAAAAAACACATGTTTCAGTCAATCCAGTGAAGTTTCATATAGTACATAAAATTATATGATCAGTAAGTCATGGCAACTTACATTTTTACATGACTTGCGTATCGATCCAGAATGACCGAATTCAATTTTTTTTTATTTCAATGAAAAGATTGTACTATATATCACTTGACAGATTATTGCTGAAGTGAAAAAAAGTTTACATTTATTGTTATGAAAAATGCACAAAATAATCATTATCAAATTTTATATGAAATATATTTTCCAAGAAAATCTAAACAAGTTGTGTTCCTAATTTTAGGGTTGATATCTCAAAAAATTTGTTAGATTTCTGACCACAAACAAGTGGTCAAGTTAAGCAATTTCAACTTAAAAAAAAATGTTATACGATTTTTTTAAATTAATTTTATTATGGAAATTTTGAACCAGTTTGAGTTGTCTTTTGTTTTTGTATTTGACAGTAAATCACTTGACACTACAGGTGAATAAGGTCAACATTTTTTAATTAATAGATCTTATCATAATTGTCCCAGTTAAGTAATCACTGTACATAAGACAATTGTTTTGTAACTGAACTTTTCTGAAATGTTGTTTAAATATGCAAATTAGGCATTATCTATTTAAAAATGCACTCATTTGCTTATATTTCCTTATATTTACAGAAGATAAATCTGAACATTGGATAATTCAAAATTCTTGTTTGATTTTGTTGACATATTAGAGCTAAAGGTTTTTACTGAAGGGATTTTTGATATTTCTTTTTATCACTCCATAAATCAGAAAATACTGTCAATCGCCAGAAAAAAAACATTTTCAGCATGTTTTTAGGAATAAAATGTTCTATAAATCAATGAGAATTATATATGAAGAAACCCCTCACTAAAAACCTTCATAATATAGTTAGGAATAAAACTGTAAAGTTTGGTGTATATAAGTGATGCTGAAGTGGAGAAAAAAACTTTAAAGATTTGTATTGTAATGGAAATCTACTGGCGGAAATAGATAAAGTGCTATACAATAAACACTTAAATTTCTATTTTGCATGTTTTCCTGTCACTAGTTTGATAGAAGACATGTTATAGAAGCAAAGTAGACCGAAATCTCAAAATAGACCCGAGCATGTAAAAACAATGGTTTTGTCTTGATTTCATTTATTAATTAAAAAAAGTTGTGATATTGACTTTGAACTGGTAAATAATCATCTTGCAAGCACCCATAACACACTAGCAACTACATTGCAATGTGCCGCTTGACAATTTTCCAACATAAACCCTCTATAGCAACGGCCTAGCAACCACCCACTGTACTCTATTGCCATGCTGGTGAGTTTTGCACAATCAAACAGCCCTTGTGTTTCACTCAGAAGATATAAATATCTAATTCTCTGTATAATGAAATCATTATCCGTATAATCCTCTGTAATTAGTTGGTGGAGTTGAACTGATGTTTTGTAGTGATGTATCTGTGTCTCTCCCTGTTAGACCTCACATCATTACATATGCAAATGCAATGCTGTGTATTTAGTCTAGAATGACAGTAAAACTGTTCTTTTGTGTTTGTGAGCAGAACCTGCAGGGCATCAAAATTATTTGAAGAAAAACCTGAACAGGTGCGATCATCATTTTATAATCTTCCTGATATTTCTGTGTAGTTTTATAATATCATTGTCATATTGTGATCCAGAGCCTGTCCTGTATTCTGATTGGTCCAGAACAATTTATTATGGTGTTTATCAGCTTCAAACGCAGCTCATCAAATGAGAATTTAAATGCTGAAATTATCTAGTTTTTGTATCGTTGAAAGTTATAACATTTTTACTCTGCACAGGAGAGACTGCGATATCATGATGGAACAGGAAAATTTAACTATTTTAGGATTGATCGCACAATGTGTATTATATGCAAACATACGATTTTTTGAAAAAAGCATTAAGCTCCACCTCTCAACATAAGTGTATCAGTGGCATAAGCAGATCGTACAAATTCATACGAATTAGTCACCAATTCGAGAAGGGAATAACTGCAGCCTGGATTTCCAAAACGGGTTTGGGGCCTCCAAAATAGGGCTTAGCTTTCTCCTATTGGCAGATAGGCACATGACACGCATGCACGATTTTTCCACCAATCCTGTTAATTGAGTTCAGCGCAAACCCCGCCCCACAGCCGATTCTACAGTGCTAATTTCCTACACAATGCTACGCTAAAACAAATGCTAACCCATAAACCTACCCTACACCTTAACCAGTGAAATTCACTGCATGGCGGGACTTGCGCTGAATAGCGTGTTAAAGAAATTTGCAGTTCAGGAGGTAAGCAGGGAATAAGATTATGCGATATGAGGCAGTTCCGTAACTCCCCAACCGGATCTCATTGGACAATAGGGCCTTTTTAGTTGCACCCAGCGTCACTGCCTCCTCCTACCCTGCGAATCTCGAAGAACAAAGCGATAGAGTTAAAAACGTTCCCACATGCTGCGATTGGACGGCTTCAGTCCGAACGCCACTGGCAACAAGCTCTGTGGCAATTGGCTGAAGCCAGAGCCAATGGTGAAAGTGTTCACGCATGGAGGCCCCGCCCTATTTAGGAGGTTCTGCCCACTTTTGGAGTTCACGCCCTATTTTGAGATCTCTGGTTTCCAGTTATAGCCTACCTACTTGACCATTTCACCAAAACGGAAAATACTTACAACTTGGCATGAGTTTGTGTTGCCGTGAAGTGAGCAAAGCGGGTTCGGCGTGTGAACAGTGTTTGGGTCAGGATTGCAGTGTGCGTGTGTGTTGTCCGTGCTCAGGTATGTAGATGTAGGTGTGTGTGTGTGTGTGTGTGTGTGTTTTAAGTGCCTGTGTAGGGTGTGAAGGTGACACACCTATTTCAACAGTAACACAATAAACCACATTTCCCCTCACTGTTCATCATGACAAACTGTGTGTTTTCAGTCCAGAAATGCCACGGATCACAAAGACCAATATGCAAATAAACACACGTGACGTCACACATATAGGACGGGTCAAACATTCCACACACATGATGATCCCGGTTTAATACAATCACACTGAACTAGAGCGATTATATGACTCGCATTTGCACTCTTGATTTTCAGGTTATGTTATCTACCAGTATAAATGCATGTTGATTTTCAGCCATATCAAAACAACGTGCCGTCCGTTTACGGTACGTCAAATGCTTCAGTTGATTGTCAGGTCTTTTAAATATATTCTCAGTTTGAAAAGTGATCACTGTTAATTATAAATCAAATACAAATGTTGCTGTAAATAAAATACTGGATATCATAATACAAATGCTTTAATAGAACACATTTGAAATAATTGTCCAGTTTCTGTGTTGTTCTGCATTCTCATTATTAGTAATGATCTGTTTTAAATAGTTTTCAGAGCTGATTTTAGTTGGTTGAATAAAAAAACACTTCAAATTGGCACCATATTTAACAAGAATCCTGCTAAATCTTTAGATATGACTAATAGAATATTCTAAAATAGTCTTTAAAATATAACAAATAAAATAACAGGATGATTCACTATAGGCGCATTTTAGCCTCCATATTTCAAATATGTCTTTTTTTTGTCACTTTTGGTGGCTTTTTCCTTCTAATGAATTATTAGGGTAATACTCTACTGATACTCTGCAACATCAGAAAATATCAACTCATAATCATCGCTAGTTCTGTACGATATTGTTTAAATAAGTTAATTATATATGTACCATCAATGTAGGTAATGTAATCAGCATGACATGAAACTGACACTGGCTGATTTAATCTGAGGATGAAATGCATGACATGTTTTCAACAGAATCATGAGGCGTTTGTGTTTCTGTGCATTTATTGTATACACTAGTAATTACTATATAGGCCATGCAAGATGATGAGAGAGAGAGAGAGAGAGAGAGAGAGAGGAGAGAGAGAGAGAGAGAGAGAGAGAGAGAGAGAGAGAGAGAGAGAGAGAGAGAGAGAGAGAGAGAGAGAGAGAGAGAGAGAGAGAGAGAGAGAGAGAGAGAGAGAGAGAGAGAGAGAGAGAGAGAGAGAGAGAGAGAGAGAGAGAGAGAGAGAGAGCCTGCGTGTGTGTTTTCCACCTGTGTTTGCTTGTTGGGTGGATATATAACTGGATTGAATCCAGATTCAATGTTGTCCAACATTAAAAACAAATATAATCTATAACTCATTGAATATGCTAAATAAATACTTAGTAATGCCATCTAGGATAATCCTCTTCTTCCATATTTAAACTTTAACAGTGTAAGTTATTATACTGTACGTACAGTAAGTGGCAGGCAAGTCATCATTCAAAGAAAAGAGAACAACATGCTTATGTTCTAAATAAGTAAAAAATATAATTCAAAGAGAATTCAATGTATAATTCCAAATTCTCAATCCTGCATTTGATGAGCCGCATTTGGAATGTTCAGTTCAACATTCTACAGTTTTACACTGACTTTTTTATTCTGATTATTGATGTTGTGATTAGTTTCATTAATATTGAGCCTCTCAAGAGCTTCAGACACAGTGATTCCCTTCAGGTGCTCTCGAAAATAGAAGGCTCCTATTATGTTTTTTTTTGCATTTTCATCTTCCTTTAGTGTCTGCAAATTTCTGAAGCACAAAGTCCCTCCAGCGGGAGTTATTCTCTATATCAGAGTCAGTGTTTCTGAACTCCCTGAAACGCCTCTATTGTAGTCTTGAGTTTCTTCCGGGAACGAACATGTCACAATATTCCTCATTTAAATAATACCCAGAATAAAGGGGCGGGGCCTGGTTGAGTTAGTTAATAGTGTGTGTTGAAACTGGCGGTTATGGTAATTAGGGGCGGGACTTTTCCCAAACATGCTCGAAACGCTTGACCAATCACAACACACCGATCCAGCCGACCAATCAGAGCACAGTGTGCTTTTCAGAAGGAGGGGCTTCATAGAGACAGGAACTAAACAGAGCGTTACTGACAGACTGAGAAGAGAGGAGCTGCAACAATGGAGAATATGAGGAAAATAATGTGTTTTTTGAACATTCAAGCATGAAAACCTGTTCTAGTAGAGCCCAAAACAACATCAAGACTCAAAAGGGCATAATAGGTTATTTTTAAAAGCACTGAATGTTCAAAGAAATAACTGCCAGTGGGGTCATAAAAAATCAGCTGAAGTTGAACAGCAGACATTTCTTCATGTTTTAAGCATTAAAGTTGCTTAATTTTTTGTCAAATTATTTAGAAAATTCAAAGTAAATGCATCTTGATTTTAGAATGTTTAGATGTTTGTACTGGAAAACGAGACAAACGTACTTTTTGCATTATTGGTGTAATTTTTTCTTAAATATGCAGGAAAAACTGTTAGTCTCTAATCACTTCTGGTTTAGTTGTAATGAGTGTTCCTCTCATTCGAGACGCCCTGCGGCCTGAACACACTGAGGAGATCAGCGCTAAAGCTAAACGCTCTCTAACTCGCGCTGCGTGTGTCGGGCAGGTTCGATCCTGAGCTTTACTGTGACCCGCAGGGGTTTGGTCTGTCTATGACATGAATATTCTTCTCTCAGAGGTCAGAGGTCATTGTGTGTTGGGTTAAACTCCTGACACTCAAATGGTTTACTTACCAACTGTAAGAATGTAGTAAATGGGTGGGTGAATGCTCGTCTTTTGAGAGAGAGAGTGTGTGTTTGTAATGTTCATCTGACTGGACGAGCTGCATTCCTCCTCCACCACATGCACACACACACACACACACACACACACAGCTGTACGTTCACACACCTGCTGTACAGGTGAAGTGCAGATGAATATTCATATATAGACTTAAAAAGTGCTACATAAATAAAGGTGACTTGACTACAGAGCTCTCAAAAGCTGCAGGAGCTTTTCTTCATCATCTTTGAAGTCTCATTGTGTTTGAATCGGCTGTCTGATTTATCTCTGCAGAATCATTTTTGCTCTGACACATTAACGTGTCGCTCTTTATGATGATTAGCTGTTCTAAACATTCAGACGTCGCAAGAGGACGGGGAGAAAGTGCAGAAAAGGAAGAGTTTGACGGAGGAATTCAGAGGGCAGGAACAGGTACGTCCAGTCTGTGGCACACCTGTTTCAGTGGGCGGAGCCAAAGCAAGTGACAACACCATAACAGAGGACAGAAGAGACACACACTCACACAGAGGCACGGATCGCACGCGGACGCAGGATGTTTAAGAAGAAGGAATACAGTCCTGTGAAGGCCGGACAGTGAGTTACCATGTTTTTATCTGGTTAACCTTCAGCGTTTGCCTGTACACTCTTAGAATAAAAGCTTAAATGGGGTTCCATATAGAACTTTAGGGTTCTTGACTCAATTTTAAAGACGCTTTCATGCTAAAAAGATAGGAGAATTTCATAAATGATTGCGTAATACTTTCATGTTTAACAGGGTTTTTTTTTCTGGTGATAAAGTATGTTTATGAGCTGTTTATTTCGTGAAAATGAATAAAAAACTGAATTGATTAACACTAATCCATAAAATGATTCTATGATTCTATGATGGAACCCCTGAAAGGTTCTAAATATGATGCGTCTGACAGAACTCTTTATGATACTAAATAGAACCTTTTCTTCTAAGAGTGTAGCAAGAGACTTATGCATAATTACAGCAGTGAAACACACTGGAACAAACGACAAATCTATCTAAAGGGAGAAACTGACTGTGTGTGTGTGTGTGTGTGTGTGTGTGTGTGTGTGTGTGTGTGTGTGTGTGTGTGTGTGTGTGTGTGTGTTGTGATTTATCTTTATGACAGGGCAGGGCTGTATCTCACACACAAGGGATTGAGTAAGCTGGACGTTTTGTCATTGATAATGCACTGCAAAACTGGCATTATGACGACGAGGTTATCATCGTCTTTTCCAATAATGACTGTACCCTGTCCCTGATACCTCAAATAATTACCACATAAATGAAGAAATGGAGTGGAAATGTTAATTCGAGTTGAAAATATTGTATTTTGCAAGAAGAAGAATCAGTAACACTTTACAATGAGGCTCCAATTGTTAATATCAGTTACTTAGATTAACATGACTAACAATGACAAATACTTCTGAAGCATTTATTAATATAATAATTAATAATATTTATGTATCAAATATTCTGTGTGTTAGTATTACTTAATGGACCTGACACAAACTAACAAATTATAAGTAGGACAAATGTATTACTTATTGTTAGTTGATGCATTAAATAATGTGAAACAATGGGACCTTGTTGTAAAGTGTAACAGTAATGGTCAGTTATACAGGTTCACACACTCCTTACACAGGAATCAATCAATGGTCGACCAATCAGAGAGCAGGATTGTGTGTGAGACAGAACAGTGAGTCACTGGTTGTGTGTGTGTGTGTGTGTGTGTGTGTGTGTGTGTGTGTGTGTGTGTGTGTGTGTGTGTGTGTGTGTGTGTGTGTGTGTGTGTGTGTGTGTGTGTGTGTGTGTGTGTGTGTGTGTGTGTGTGTGTGTGTGTGTGTGTGGGACGTACATGTTCTGAGTAAACGAGTCTATGTATCATATATAAACTGACAGGTGCCACAGAAGCACAATAGACAGAACTGCTTCATCTTTTCTACAACACTCACATTTTATTTATAAAGCACTTTCAAAACCATCAAAATGGACCAAAGAGCTGTACATGAATAGCATAAAACAAAACAAAAAAATCAATTATAAACATAAAATAGCATCAAATCATAACAACAGTCAAACTGTCCGTCAAGCGTCAAACATGCAGCAAATCCCTCATTAATAATCAAACGCCAAAAGAGAAGTGAAAAAGAAAGTCTGTAGATCAACACGTGTAAATAGATTAAAGTTGTTGAAATATTTTTAATTCATGTAAAGTTTACACGCATTCACATATCTATCAGTTCATGGAATGTCTGGCGGCAACGCATTTCAGTGATGCTGGGGCAGACAGAAGTCTTTTATTATTAAAAGTTTATTATTTATTTTATTTTATTTTAAAATGTAATATTTTTTATTATGTTCATATTGGGTTAAATTGTATTTAGAATTTATTTAAAATATGAAATACTGCCTGATGAAAATTCTCACTCAATTAGTTTCAGTCCATATGATTTTCTTTCCTCTGTGGAACACAAAAGGAGAATTCAATTATTATTTATTTTAATTTAAAATTTTTATTATATATTTTCTATATTTTATGATATTTAAGATTTTAATACAAATAAAATTATTTTAAAAATAATACATTTTTTAATTAAATTATTAAATAAATACATTATTTATATTGTGTTCCGTGGAACTGGAGCGATAGAATAGAGGTGAAAGAATAGAAACCTGTTGTGTTTGCTCAGTGTGTTTCGGGATGCACGTTAATTAATGAGTCACATCTATTATTTCACACTGATGTCGATCCAGCTAATCAAGTCTCAATCATGTTTGTGTGTTTTGGGTATGTTTCTTTGTATCCTGCTGCACACACACATCAGTGTGAATCACAGAAGTGAGGCTGTGACACCTCAAACACACACACTCACACACACACACACACACACCGACACACACACACAGAGACACTCAGACACACACTCAGACACTCACATACTCAGACACTCACACACACACATATTTAGATACACACACCGATTACTCGTTACTCACACACACACACACTCTCACACTCTCACACACACACACACACACACACACACACACACACACACACACACACACACACTCAGACACTCTCTCTCACACACACACACACAAATTCAGACTCACACAAACACACACACACACACATACACACACACACACACACACACACATACATTCAGACACACTCAGCCACACACACACACACACACACACTCAGACACACACTCAGACACTCACATAATCAGACACTCACACACATTTAAATACATACACCGACTCACACATACAGTCACATACACTCAGACATTTACACTCACAGACTCAGACACGCACACACACTCACACTCAGACACACACTCAGTCACACACACACACATATACACACACACGCACTCTGACACACTAACACACAGACCCCTTGTACTCTTGCAGTAGCCTAAGTGTGTTAGTGTGTTTTATTGTCTGTTGTCCTGGTGAGCAGAACACAAACGGGTCTGAGCTGTTGTGTGTGAGGATCAGGCCCGTGTAAAGATGGGTGTGTTGTTTTTGTGTATATTAGTAGGTGTGTGTTTAACCTATAATCTAATTGTGTGCCAATCAGTGTGAGTTCCTCATTCCCTCATGCTGATGCGTCAGGTAATGTTGTAACTGATTGATTGGTAATTGTTGCGTTTGAATGAGTGAAATCTCCCTGTGTTTGACCTTGCTTTAGTTGTGTGTGTCGTTTGCTTCAATGCTCAAATATTTTGTGGATCATCATCAGTTTCAGAGTCACTGTGAGTCAGACATCGGTTTCACTGGGTTCACTCACTGTTTACAACAGGTTTAATCACCTTTAACCTTTTTAATTTTATGCGTATGTATTTTTAATTTTTTTTAGTTATGGTGAATATGACACATATAATAAGAATAAGAATAATAATTACATATTATACATAATTTATCATATGTAATATATAATCGTTTTTCACAATTTTTAATCACCTTGTAGTATTTATTTATTTGGTGAATATGACCATTGAATGAATTTTGTCAAATCAGTTTTTAAAGCTACAAATATTTCGAGTATTCTTTCAATTAATATGTATAATATGTAATATATAAAAAGTTATTATAAACGTTTTAACCTTTTTATTATATTGATATATTTATTCCATTTTTTTATTTATTCCATGTAGTCTCTCAGTTTATATAAACCAGCCAGATCCGTTGTGAGAAATCTTTCATGAATTGTTCTTTTGTCATTTCACACTTTTTTATACCAGGTTTAATCACTTTTAACCTTTTTTAATGTATTTTTCTTAAATGGAAAAAATGATACTTTTATGACAAATCAAATTTTAAAATTACAAATTTTTCATGCAGTCTCTCAATTATAATAATTAAATTTAATAAATAATTAAACTTTTTAACCATTTTATTTTATTGATATATTTGTTAATTATTATTATTATTTTTTTTTTTTCATGGACTAATTCCATGTAGTCTCTCAATGTATATAAACCTCCCAGATTGGTTGTGAGAAATCTGTCATGACGCTGTTTCGGAATTTAAGCCGCGCCACACGCTAGATTATGAAGACAATGGCCCGCCCGCGCATCAGTCCAGGGTGTGACATTAAACACCAGGAATCTCTTTCTGAACTGTGGAAGTTCCATAAGAAAGGAGGCAGAATTCCGAGAGTTCCGCCTGAACATTCCACAAGACACTCCCAGTCACTGTCACTGTCACTCTCTCTCTCTCTCTCTCTCTCTCTCTCTCTGTCTGTCTGGCTCGCTCGCTCTCAGGAGGGTGTGACACAGTTGCGTAACGACTGCAAGAATGTCAGTCAGAGCAATAAATGGACAGATGAGATTGTGAGTGATTGACAGATCACAGCAGTAGAAACTCAACTCAACTTGTTTTTGCTATACTCGACATCAAACTCAACGGCTGACTCAAAGTGACTCTGAACATAAACTATTAACATGCAAACAAACAGAGCTGTACATTTACATTTTATTGCTACAGAACCAGGTGAGATGTCACGGAGCAGGAGTGATGATACTGATGGTGTGTGTGATGATTTGTTTATAAGTGTGTGTGGTGGTGACCGACTCTCATGTTTCCCTCATTCAGGTCGCAAATGAATGACCTGCTGACTCTGATCACACGCTTACAGCAAAATGCTGATCAGGTGGAGAAGAACGTACTACTGACCGAAGAACTGCTGGCGGAGGCAAGATACACACACTCACAGACTCACTCACTCTCACACACACAGACACACAACTCACTCACTCACTCACTCAAATGCACACTCATATACACACTCACTCACTCACTCACACACACACAGACATAGACTCACAAACAAACACTCACTCACACACAAATACACACACTCACTCAAACACAGACACACACACACACACTCAAACACAGACACAGTCTCACACACACACACTCGTTCACACACACAGACTCACACACACACACACACACACACAAAATTTCTCACACACAGACACACACTCAAACACAGACACACTCACTCACACTCACTCAAACGCACACTCCTATACACACACAGACTCACACACAAACACACACTCACACACAGATACACACTCACTCACACACACTCACTTAAACACACACACACACAGACTCACGCAATCACACACAGCGCACACTCGCTCACACGCACTCGCACACATGCACACACACACACACATGTTATGTTTTCATGTTTTATGAATAGACTCACTTTTGAATAGACTTGAAAATCACTTTGGCATTAGTGGAATTGCACTAGCATGATTTAAATCATACTTACTTACCGTTATCAGTTAGTGATTTGTAGCACTAAACGAAATGGCATCACATCGATCACATGTTCAGTATGGAGTTCCTCAAGGCTCAGTACTGGGACCGTTGCTCTTCCCCCTGTTCATATGACATGCGGGTCAGAAGCGCACACACTGAACTGCTCTGTGTGTGTTTTGTTCCTCCTCTGATCAGGACGTTGAGAACAAGCGTAAAGGCTCTCCGCTGAAACAGCAGGGTCGGGTCTCGGAGAATCTGTGTCAGGCTGAGATCTTGCTGAAGGATCTCTTCATGGACGTCAGCAGAGCCAAGAAACACCAGCACCCGCAGGCCAGCGTGATCGAGCTGGAGTGAGTGAGATCACTTCCTGTGCACACACACCACTGATACATCTGCGCATATACCTATAGACTGAACACGTGACACGCATGTGCACGCCGTCAGCGGTTTCACAGATTCACGTAATTTAAGTTTACGCTGAGATTAAGTTTTTCCATGTAACCTTGTTAACCGATTCCAAAGTTTGCATTCTCGAGCCACCAAACAGATGAACGGCCAGAACTTTATGAAAAGTAATGCGTTACATTACTTTTGCGTTACTTTTTCTCACCTGGTTGCTTGTTTGTTTTTTAATAACAACGAAAAAGGTAAAATTTTTGGCAAATGTTAAGTTTTAACAGGACGTCACACCAAAAGTGAAATGAATAAGCCTCAGGCTGAAGGAAATGCATATTTACGCCTCTACAGAAACAAACCTTTCAGCTTCTGCCATTCTGGATTAAAGAACAATAGGACACAGGAGAAGAAGTTCAACACTCTTATTTCTAAATGTATGCTTGAATTAGATCATTGAAGGTCAGCAGCAAATACATTGGTTAATAAAGTGAGATTAAAAAAATTAAGTACATTTGTGTAATTTAATATAGTTAATTATAAAAGTTTTGCGTAAAATTCTGAGATTGCATTTCACTGTTTTTATTAATTTTGAGGAATGCTTAATGTTTTCGTGCAAGTGAGATGTGACATTTAGTCTAGTACTAAAATAACCATCATGTTCACACACAGCGCACACACTTTATTTATCTCAACATGAGGACAGGAGAGCTGTCAGTCAATACATGTGAAAAAGTAACTAGCTTTACTTATTTGAAAAAGTAACTTAGATATTTTGTTGTAAATTGAAAAAGTAGTGCGTTACTTTACTAGTTACTTTACTAGTTACTTGACAAAGTAATCTGATTACATACCTCAAGTTACTTGTAATGAGTTACGTCCAACACTGCTGATACACGAGCGCTGAGCAGTAACGCTGTGTGTGTGTGTGTCTGTAGTGTGAGTAATCTGCACGAGCGCTGGTCCAAACACTGCGGCATCTACAGGGATCTTTACGGGCAGCTTCACGAGCTCTACCTGCCGCCCGGCGTCGACTGGATCAAACTGCTGTCTGACAAACAGGTGACAAACAGCACACACAGTCTAGAAGCGCAGCTAACAGCTGACACGTGCCGTGAAGAGGGTCTGAAAACAGTCTGAAGTCACAGGAGAAGATCCTGACGTTCCTCAAAGAACAGCTTCTGCTGATCTTCTGTAGAAAAACATCAAGATCCGCTGCTTTAAAGCTGGGGTTCAGAGAAAGAGTAAAAAAAAAAATGTATTAAATAAATAAAATTGAGTAAAGAATTTGATTAATGTAAATAAATAAAAAATTACATTAAATAAAAAACAATTACATAGATTCTTAAATATTAAGAATTAGTAAATGATTAAATAAACTAAAATTTGATTTAAATAAACAACCATTACAATAAAATACAAACATATAAATGAGAAATTAAATAAATAATAAATATATAATCTCAATTATATAATATAATCTAAATCAATAAAATATTTTCTTGTATTTGTATTATTTAAATAAATAAATGTATATATTAATAAATCATTAAAATCATTCAAATAGATTTAAACAAAAACAATTCAATAAATAAATACTTAAATAACAAAAATGTGATTAAAATAAGTACACATTACATTGAAACACAAACAAAAAACTAAAAATATATAAATAATACATATACAAAAAGATAAATACAAAATTTTAAAAATAAATGAATAGTAAAAATTAGATTAAAACAAAAACAATTAAATAAATACTTAACCACACTAAAATAAGTAAATAATTCAATACTTTTAAATAAATAAATAAATAAACATTTCATTAAAATACACACACAAATAATTGATAAAATAAATTAAAAACAAATAAATAATACAAATAAATTACAATAAATGAGTAGATGACAAATTTTTTTTATTTGAAATAATTTAGGAAAAGATTAGTTTAAACAAATACTTAATTATTGGCTATTAATAAATAACTATTTAAATATTAGTTGTTAATATTGTTTTTAAATAAATCAGCATTAGCCTACTTTAAGACAAAGAAACAAATAATTAAATGAGAAAGCAAAATAATTAATTAAAATAGTAAATTTATATAAAAAAAAATACAAACTAGAGAATATTTTTTAAATAAATTAGAAAATAAATAAATGTATTAATATAAATAAATAATAAATAAACATTATATTAACACATTAAAAAATATAAATAAATATATAGGCCTACATACATACATACATACAGTATACCAATACAGTAGGCCTACTATAGCTATACTTTATTCATCTCTATGAATAGAGTGTATGGACTTGTCCATCTGTAACGCAGTGTGTGACGTCTGTGTGTTTCAGATGTCGATCCAGGGACACGCTTACGGTCCGACTCTGTTTGATGTGGAGAAACAGATCGCAGGCCATAATATCCTGCATAAACAGATCGAGGCGTATCGCTCGGCCCTGGAGACCAGCAACGTCAGTGTACACACACTCACAAACTCGCGCGCGCACACACACACACACACACACACTCACACATGCACAGACGCACACTCACTTTAACACACACACACACACACGCGCGCGCGCTTACTCTCTCACACACACATACACACACACACACACACACACACAAACACAAGTAGCCTACATAAACACACACATGCACTAACATTTAGATGCGCTGTATACATCGCATTAATTTGACAAAAAAAATGTAATCCATTTAAGGTTTTACTTCAAGCTCGTAAACGTATTATTATATTAGGCCTATTATGTGTGAATGTATGTGTATGTATGAAGGTTTTGAATGTTTCCTCTTCTGAACAGAAGAACTCGTCTGCCCTTCAGAAGCAGTACACAAACCTACTGGTAAGACCTTCTCAAATCTAATGACATGATGACAAATGACAAAGGTTTATATTCATAATTAACTCTTAAAGTACAGCTCTGCACAGTTTAATTGAGGCTGTCTGTGTGTGTGTGTGTGTGTGTGTGTGTGTGTGTGTGTGTGTGTGTGTGTGTGTGTGTGTGTGTAGGATGCGTCTGAGAAGCGCAGGCAGCATCTGTCATCGCTGTATGACTTGATGCAGGGCTGCAGTAAAGAGCTGCTGTATCTGACGGAGCAGCAACAGAAGATCAGCAGCAGAGACTGGAGCGAGCACATGATAGACAGCGCAGGAGTGCGCATGGACTACGAGGTGAGACGCTAACATAGAAATCTACAGTAGGCTACATACATCTACAGTATATAAATCTACAGTATAGACATCTACAGTATTACAGTAGACATCTACAGTATAGACATATACAGTATTACAGTATATACAACTACAGTATAGACATCTACAGTATAACAGTATATAAATCTACAGTATAGACATCTACAGTATATACTTCTACAGTATAGACATCTACAGTATATACATCTACAATATAGACATTTATAGTATAGACTTCTACAGTATATACATCTAGAGTATAGACATCTACAGTTTTATAGACATCTACAGTATAGACTTCTACAGTATAGACATCTACTACAGTATATACATCTACAGTATAGACATTTACAGTACATACTTCTACAGTGGTAGTTAATAGATTGGTAGTAGACTGTTCGTTTACTGGTAGTACACTGTTAGTAGACTGGTAGTAGACTGGTAGTTAATAGATTGGTAGTAGACTGTTCATTTACTGGTAGTACACTGTTAGTAGACTGGCAATAGTTGGTAGTTAATAGATTGGTAGTAGACTGTTAGTTTACTGGTAGTAGACTGTTAGTAGACTGGTAGTAGACTGTTAGTAGACTGATAGTAGACTGTTAGTAGACTGGTAGTTAATAGATTGGTAGTAGACTGGTAGTAGACTGGTAGTTAATAGATTGGTAGTAGACTGTTAGTTTACTGATAGTAGACTGTTAGTAGACTGGTAGTAGACTGGCAGTAGTTTGTAGTTAATAGATTGGTAGTAGACTGTTAGTTTACTGGTAGTAGACTGGTAGCAGACTTGTAGTAGACTGTTAGTAGACTGGTAGTAGACTGGTAGTTAATAGACTGGTAGGTTTAGGTTAGTAGACTGGTAGACCTTTTATTTAATTAAAATATATTTTATTTCAAGTAACAAAAGCTTTTTAAATGGTTTTAGTTTTGGTTAACTATAA
>NW_027509130.1:4925000-4950000 GCF_051911475.1 Siphateles boraxobius | reverse complement strand
TATATAATAGTACAATTTTGAATATTAAATTAAACATATTATGATAAATATATATATATATATATATATATATATATATATATATACACAGTATATGTTATTATGTACAGTACATTGGTCAACAGCTGTTCTTTATATGTGCACTAATTATGTTATCAGTAATATTTACAGTATGTTATTTTAAAACAAATCTTGATCCAATCAGACTGAAAAAATCATAGTAAGAGAGGGAACAAAACCTGCCTGACACGGCTACATTGGCTCAACCAATGGCGTGCTTTTTTGGGTGGGACTATCCGTTTGTCTGACCAATGACACCAATGTGGAAATGTTGGTGTGAAGAAAATCTCATATGTAAAAGTCATCCAGAAATCACCTTTCTGAATGAGTTGAATCTTTGTAAAGTCCATGACAATAACCATTTCTCCGTAGGACTCTGTGAAAAGAGGCGAGAAGGTGACGCTGGTCTCCAGTCCCAGAGAGGAGCTCTGGCAGGTCAAATCCAGCTCGGGAGAGACCAAGCTGATCCCAGGAGTGTGTTTCCTGATCCCTCCGCCAGATTCAGACGCCATACACAAGGTGGACAGGTAACAAAGCACCTGAGACGCTCACAGTTTTATGTTATGTTTTGTATTTTTATCCTTGTGTTGTTGGTGTTTTTTAGTCATTTTGTTGTAAAGCACATTGGTCAACTCTGGTTGTAGTAAATAGTGCTATATAAATAAAATTGACATTGCCAGTTCTCTCCCAGCTGCTTCCCTATTAATCATCCCTGTGTTTTCTGTCTTGTATTCAGTCTGAGCCGGGATTTCTCCGATCTGAAGAGGACGAGGTCGGCTCTACTGGCCCAGGCGAGGACGCCCGTTGAATTTGTGCAGTTCGTCAAACAAGGTCAATACAAACACTGTTTCAAAGCAGCTTTACAGAGAATCATGATGCTGATCTTTATAATAGCGGTAAAACTTTAGTTTAGGGTCCAATTCTCACTATTAACTTATTATCAGGCATATTACTAGCTTATTGACTGTTTATTAGTATGGTTGTTCTCTCAAAATAACCCCCGACAGGGTGATGAGGACACCTTCCATTAGCCTGAAGGGGGTTTATTCTGAAATAACAATCGGCTGGATGTACATTATCCCGATTATTACATGGCTACTTGCCACAGAAGTAAATAATTAAACACGAAATATTGATCTGAGTTGAAATCTTGAAGTCTTTAAACACAAAGCTTCCGCGGAGAGAGCAGTTGCAGCGCGGCAAGTTTAAACTAGACGAGCATTTAAGAGATACGGTATACAGTCATACCAATTATTACACAGCATTTCGCCACATAATTATGGAGATAAGAGATATTGATTTCAGATTAAACTGTTCTAAAATTGTACCTGTTTGTATCTTATAATCCAACAGTGTACAAAAGTCACAAAATGGCCGAAGCTGCGTTTTTATGAAACATGAGAGAGTGAGTCCACGATACTGGATGGCATAATTAAAAAAACTGTACACAAAAGTTTTAATAATTTATTAGCTCACCAAATGCAAGGATGAAAAAACGTTCCTAGCAATGTATAACGCTGCTGACTTAAATTATCCGATCAAGTCTGTGTTTTCGTTTGCAGAGGTTGTTATCTGGGAATAAAGTACCCAAGGATGTTGTGATTGACCAATCAGAATCAAGAACTCCACAGAGCTGTGTAATAATAGTTAGTTAATAGTGAGAATTGGACCTTAAACTAAATTGTGACCATAATATCTTCATGCCTTATAGGCGCATTTATCAGATTAGAGCTGGGCGATAATAATATAGTCGTTTTTTTAATTATATAAACCATGCTTCTTTTTTTTTTTTAATTTGTTATATAGCTGTGTTGTCATCATTAACAAACTAAAACTATTAAAAACATTTTTTTAAATTTAAATAATTAGAAATAAAATATAAGTATTAGTTGAAAAACTTAAACTAAATGAAAATTATAAATATTGCCTTTGGTAATAAACTGGAATAAGTTTAAGTTTAAGCACTAACATTATTAACTGCTAAATAAAAACTAAAACTTACTAAAACGTACATAAATTTTGCCAGAATAGCAATATAAAGCAACCTAATAAAATTACAAAATCACTCAACGAAATTATAAAAAAATTAAACTGAAATTAACGTTAAAAAGTAAAGAAATAACAGCTAATTCAAAATATTAATAAAACTAAAATAACACTGCTATATATTAATTGCTTGATGTGAGTGTACTTTATATATATATATATATGTATATATATATATATATATATACATATATGGGAAAAGTTGGATATGCTTAGTAGTTGTATAATCTGTTATTAATTCATTATCTGGTAATATAGAGAATTCTGAAACCTATGAGGGTGTGATCATTTATAACAGTTTGACGTGAAGGAGCTCGACTAGCTATACTTTGGTGAAAGATTATTATATTTTTGTGCACAATAAGACATTTATCATATTAAATTTGAGTCGTAAATGATGTTTTTTTCTTCTCCCAACAGTCCCAGTGGCCACCGTTCCCGACAGCGCGAAGGCCGGCATCATTGACAGCCGGCTGGACCAGATCTATTCAGACCTGCTGAAGTTAGAGAAAGACATGCAGAACCGGATGAGATCTCCTTTAGATCGAGCCGCTCCCGTAGGAGACCTGTCCGCCAGAATCAGCGACCACGAGGTGAGAACCGCAAAAAAAGGATCCAAACGCAACTTTTATTAGGGGTAATCCACAATCATAATTCATATAATAGGCAAGGATAAAAACCACAGGGTAGACAATCTAAACAATAACAGAGTCCAAGATACAGGCAAACAGGAAAATACAGGAAACCAGCCAGGAGGGCTCAGAAATACGGTGTTACACATACAAAACTTCGCAATGAGTGTGTGAAAACACAAACGGGTTAATCACACACAGGTGGAAGTAATGGGACCATAGGAACTTAGATATGGGAAGTGTAGTTAAAGGTGCTGTATGTAACTTTTTCATAGGATAAAATCTTCTTTTTCTTTGGATAAAACTGTTAGTATGAAACATTGACAATTGTTTGGTTTGATCGCTCTAGAGTTTTGTCGTGACTCTGAAGAATCTGGAGGCCGAGAAATCATCGGCTCATAGGGACATACAGCCCCTGATATCCCAGAAACCCCTGGGGTCGACCACGTCCTTACTGCCTGTGAAACTGAGCAAAGTCAACAACAAGATCGATGACTTAACTGCCCTTTCTGATCTCTACACCAAGAAGTAAGGGAAAATGCCTTTTGCAGTAAATGACAGAATTTGGCACAGCATGGGATAAATATGTTATAAACATGGGATTATTTCCTCAGGGCCACATCTTCCATGTTTCTGGAAAAGCAGATCAAGAAGGTGGGTGGCGTGCTGACGGCGCTCGAGGATCAGCTGGCTGAAAACACTGGCCTGTTGAACGAACCCAACGCCATCCGCATCCACTCCAGAGAGCTGCAGGTACACACTCTTACACACACACACCTTGCGTTCAAAAACATTCGAAACGGGATGACAAACATTTGAATGGTAGTGTATTTATATGCTATACTTCTTTACAATATAATTTGTATGATAAACAGACCAAATAAGAAATTTAAGTAATTTTTATTTTTACTTTCCCCGCCAGCGTTTTTTTTTTTTTTTTTTTAAGTTGCCAGCCTCGCCAGCAATTTTGATCATTTACACAAAAATTTAATAGCCCCCAGAATATTTTCATTAAAGGGATAGTTCACCCAAAAATGAAAATTCTGTCAGTATTTACTCTCCCTCATGTTGTTCCAACCCCTTAAGACCTTCGTTCATCTTCGGATAATGAATTAAGATATTTTTGATGAAATCTGAGAGCTGGATCACTCCTCCATACTAGTCCATAGGCTTCAAAAGGATTGAAACTTGCTGGCCTCGAAAAGTTATTAAAGACATTGTTTAAACTGTCCAAGTGACTACAGTGGCTCAATATTAAGTTTATCAAGCGACGAGAATACTTTTTGTGCGCAAAAACAAACAAAAATAACGACTTTATTTCAACTATACATTTCCTTCTCTGTTGGCCTCTAGTCAGTTAAACTAGTGTAATAGCGTAGAGCAACGTCACACGTAGGCTCACTATTGGCCGACGCTGGTCATGTGTGTGATGCGTGTGACGTACAACCACAGAAGCTTACTCTATTAAACTAGTGAACTGACTCGAGGTCAACAGAGAAGGAAATTAATAGTTGAAATAAAGTCGTTATTTTTGTTTTTTTGCGCACAAAAAGTATTCTCGTCGCTTGATAAACTTAAGATTGAGCCACTGTAGTCACTTGGACTATTTTAACGATGTCTGTAATAACTTTTCAAGGCCGGCAAGTTCAATCCCTCAAGAAGCCTATGGAGGAGTGATCCAGCTCTCAGATTTCATCAAAAATATCTTAATTCGTGTTCCGAAGATGAACGAAAGTCTTACGGGGTTGGAACAACATGAGGGTGAGTTAATACTGACAGAATTTTCATTTTTGGGTGAACTAACCCTTTAAATCAGTTTCATTAAAAAAGAAACAGAAAAGCTGAGAAAATCTAATTTTTAACAAAATTTTTACACATTTTTAAACTACATACAGATAAAATTCAGAACTATGATCAAAACATAGATGGAGTAGATTGATTCCATCAATATCCCTAATACTTCATAGTCCTATATATCGACATTTCATTCAGTAACATTAGGCAGTTTTGATTAATATGCTGTTTAATGTTGATGATCAAATTATTTTACATTTGCATCTGCTTACATATGAGATCGCCTGTTTCTGCTTTTTCTTCTCCTGTGTTTGGATCAGGAGATTCTGTACTCTTTCAGAAGATTTGTTATAGCGCCCCCTCCCGTATAACAGTGAAAACACTGAAAGCCGGAAAATTCAGTTTATGGCGAGGAAATAGTTAACTCAAAATATTCCTTTCTAGATTTAGGGGCTGTTTACACCACACCTTTTTCAACTAAAAACGTCAAACCTTTTTTGTCTTTTGGCCGTTCTCAAAGGGTACAACTTTCTAAACAATCCTTTATTCAAAACATTGAAATGATGTTCCTGCATTTCTGTAATTGTTTTCTACTTAGAAAATCAGTAAAGACGTTTCCTCCAAGAAAGACGACATTCAGCAGCTGAACCGTGAGTTGGAAGTCACAGAGCAGGTGTGCAGTTCCCTGCAGAAAGGCTTTCAGGAGTTCTGCCCTGATATACGCCACCAAGAGACCGAGGTCAAGCGCTTGAGGAATCGCTACACCAACATCAACAGCCAGCTGCAGCAGAGGTCATAGAGAGCCCTTTTCTTATTCTTTTACATTGTGTACTGTTTGTTTATTGTTTGGGGCAAGTACAATGTCTCAGATTTGTGAACTGTATCCGCAAACTTTTTACTTCACAGGGTATCTCTGTTGCAAGAGGCCGTCAATAAGGACCAGGAATTTCACAGCGCTGTCCAATCGCTCAGTGCTTTCCTCATCAATATGCCCAACAACAAGGTTCGGCCTGGTGAAAGTGTGTCGCAAATCTATGCCAAGCAAAGCTCTCAAATGGTCAGTATCAAGTTTTAAATTTTGAATTAATTAATTTCATATATTTTTTTATACATTTAAATATTAACTATATACAGCATTTGTAAATATTTTAAATTATAATTAATTATTTTAACTTTTTATTTATTTATTATTATTATTATTATTAGTAGTAGTAGTAGTAGTAGTAGTAGTAGTAGTATCTTACACATTTATCTTAAATTATTAATATTTATTATTATTATTATTATTATTATTATTATTATTATTATTATTATATATCTTAAAGGTGATCTCATGAACTGCAATTGTTTTGATGTGGAAAAAATGCAGACAACTATTATTAAGTTGTTGACTCTTTATTTTTGCAATTCTGTTCAGTGATGCTAGTGGTGCCGAAAGGACATGCATCACCTTTAAATATCTCATATACACTGAATTTTGGGATTTTAGTGTAATACTGTTACTACTTTGTACATTTGTTTTTAATTGCAGAGAGTAGTTGAAGACATCAAAAGAAAGCAGGATGATGTAAACCGGATCATCAAACTTTCTGGTGATCTGCAGTCTCTTCTTAACGTGAGTTGGCCATCTTGAACACGATAATACCTCTGCGCATTTCAAATGTCAGTTGCATTAATCCAAATAGTCTATTGTTTCTGTGTCTCTAGGAGTATGAGATGAATTCTAACAAATACCGCAGTGCATTGGGAAAACCAGAAATAAATTCACTTAGTCGTGATTACCTTACCCTGGCTGAAGCTGTGGAAAAGAAGGTACTGTAGGCTGCTTTGCCATAATGACCAGGATATACTTATTGTTTACGTACATTTCCAAATATCTGTATAATTGATTACTTCTTAGGAAAGGGATGTTGTGAACCTTTACTCTGAAATATCAGCGCAGAATAATCAACTCTTGAATCAAGTGATCTTGGCCAAGGACCTCATCAATAAGGTAAAGAAGCTTCAACATTCATTGGAATAAAAAAGTTAATGCTTCTTACAATATTTGCAATCTGAATGGTCACCTACATTTCTTGATTGTAAAGCTACCGCGAATGTCTTTATTTAATCTGAATGAATCTTTATTTGTATCCCATGAACAGAATGAAGAAATTGTGAGCCATGTGGTGGTAAAGCAGCAACTGCAGTTTCAAAGTCAGCAGAAAAGCATGGATGAATTTGATGGCCTGAAGCGAGAGCTTACTGACGAGATATCTCGCCGAGCTCATGCTGAGAATGATCTAGCGACCTACAGGAAACGGATGGTGTCCCTGAAGAGTCGGAGAGGTGTGGAGCGAGTGGAAGAAAAAGAAACTGTGCATTACTACCGTGATCCGAAGCTGGAGGCCAACTTGGAAATGCTGAGGAGGAGGATAACCGAAGAGATCAATAAACGATCCCAAATGCAGACAGAAATTGAGATTGTCAACAGAAAAATTGTCTCTCGTGAACACGAGGTTATCGAAGTGACGCCCAAGCTGGTGACAAAGGTGTTTACAGAAATTGAGCGTGATCCCAAACTGGATGTGGAAATGGCAAGGATCAGGGAGCTCATACTCAAACTAAGGGAGGAAATTCGAGTGCACGAGAGTGAAACAGTTCATATGAGAACAGAAGTTACTGTACTGGAGCGCAAGATGCCTGTGATAAAAGAGAGAAAGATCCTGAAAGAGGTTGTGAAGCTGGAAAAGGACCCGGAAATGCTGAAAACTGTGATTAACTTGAAGAACGAGATCTCGGATGAGGCTATAAGATGCAAGAACCTGAACGATCAAATATTCCAATTCAGGAGTCAGATCAATAACCTGGAGAGGATTATTCCCACCATACAGCCAAAAACCATCATCAAGGAGTTGAAGAGGGTGGAGCAGGATCCCGAACTCCTACAAGAGTCCAAGACCCTCCATGTAAGCCTGGAAGAACTGATCCGAGAGAACAGTATTTTGATAAATGAGTTCTCCAGCCTTCAGCTCCGCTACAGCCAAGTGGAGACCATCAGACAAAAGGTAGAGTTTAATGAGATCATCAATGAGATCTACAGAATCGACCCTGAGACGGAGGTGGAACTGAGACGTCTGAGAAATGAGCTTCTTGAAATAAGCAGACGCCGTACAAGCATTGAGAACGAGATAAACGTGTTCATGGTGGATCTGAGGACTCTGCGTGCCGAAAAGCCCAAGATCGAACTGAAGGAGGTAACTCGAGAGGTGGTGAAAGAAGAGAGGAGCCCTGAGATCGTCAAAGAACTTAAGAGGTTGAATGAGCAACTTACCATTTTGCGGACCAACTATGACACGACTATGAATCGGGTGACTCGTTTGCGCAAGGACAGGGATGAGTGGAAGACTGAAAGATCAAAGGTGGAGACCAAAGTGGTGACCAAAGAATTGATAAAGTATGAAAATGACCCTCTTCTGGAGAAGGAAGCTGAACGTCTCAGGAAGGAAGTACGTGATGAAGTTCAGCGGCGCCGAACGGTGGAGGAGCATGTGTTTGACCTTCAAAACAAGTACATTGTGATGGAGAGACAGAAACCGGAGGAAAGGGTCATGGTCCAAGAAATTGTTCGCCTCCAGACAGATCCCAGTCAGATTCTGGCTCACGAGAGGTTAGTCAAGACTTTGGAAGAGACAATCAAGACTCGTCGACAGCTGGAACTGGAGGTGCAGCAGTTGAGATCTGTAGTCCTGGAACTGGAGAAAAAACTGGAGCTTGTGGATCGGCAGGAGAAGATCCTGATAGAGACAGAGCTGAGACAAATCAAGGCTAGAATCTATGAACTTGAAACTTGTCCAATGCCTGTTGAGGAAAAGATTATTATTGAGGAGGTTTTGAAAGTTGAGAGAGACCCTATAATTGACAAACGAATCACTGAGTTCCGCACTCACATGGACAATGAGGGTGCCAGCATTTCCCATTTGGAGAGAGATATTCGAAACCTCAAAATCAGGATAGAGTCCCTGACCAAAGAGAAATCTGTTGAGAGGATCATCCACAAAGAGATCATCAGGGTTGAGAAGGACCCAACGGTGGAGGCAGAGAGAGAAAGCCTTAGAGCCCAAGTCGCCCAGGTAAAGAATGCCAGGGCCCTCAGAGACGAAGAACTTCTGCGGCTCAACAACAAAATAACTCGAATTCAGACAACCAGAACAAATTCCTCTCAAGAAGAAATCACCTTAATTGCTTACAGGGATAAAATCAAGAAAGAGCAAAATGAACTTATCCAGGAGTTAAAAAGACTGGAGTCTCAAAAGCATGAGATCACCATAACTTTCCAGCAGCAATCCAAAATCTTGAGTGAAAAGAACCAAATCAGCAGGCAAAAAAGCATCAAGATGGAGTCTGATATCCAGCGCCTGGAGAGAGAAATCCTGGAGGTGAAAGAGCTAATTAACCTGCGGGAAAGTACTATCATAAAGATCCAGAATGAAATAAAGGAATCACAATTTTCAGACACAAACACCAGAGCGACCAACGTCTCCACCAAAATCACCATTCTGGACCCAGAGACTGGCAAAGACATGTCACCCTACGACGCCTACGTTGAGGGTCTGATTGATCGCAATCAGTACATCCACTACCAAGAGCTCGAGTGTAGTTGGGAGGAAATCACAACTACCGGTCCTGAAGGTGAGACGATGCTTCTGCAGGATCGTAAAAGTGGAAAGCAGTACTCCGTCAAGACGGCCCTGCAAAATGGCAGACTGACCCAGTACGACCTTCAGCGCTACAGAGAGAGCAAAATGCCCATTTCAGAGTTTGCTCTTTTGGTTGCAGGGGAGAAGAAATCCGCATCCTTCCCTGCAACACAAACACAAATAAAAACTAATCAGACACTCCCTCCACCAAGCCCCAGCTACAACTCCTCCACTCTGACCCGCCGCTTGTCCTCCAGCACCAGCAGCTTGAACTCGCTCTCTCAGCTGAACACCAGTGGGGATGAACTCTACCCGATTTCTGGGATTCTAGACCTCACCACTGAGAACCGCATGTCCGTACGAAGTGCCCTAACACGCAAACTGATTGATCAAGACACCGCAATGAGGCTTCTGGAAGCTCAGGCTGCCACTGGAGGTATTGTGGACCTGAACAAGAAGGACAAGATCTCCATTCACAAGGCGGCAGAGCGTGGATTGATCGATTCCAGTCACCTTAGTAAACTCCTTAGTGCCCAGAAGGCCTTTACTGGTTTTGAAGACCCTGTGTCCAAAGAGCGTATGTCAGTGGGAGAAGCCGGTCGCAGGGGATGGATCCCCAATGATACCGCCATGTGGTTTATGGAGGCGCAGCTGCTTACCGGCGGACTGGTAGACCCGAAGCGAGCAGGTCGGGTCGCCCTACAGAATGCCGTTGACGCAAAATTGATCGACGCATCCACGCTCAAGCAACTTCAGGAGGATTCGGCCTTTGTGAAGAATATGCTCGACCCCATTAAGAAGGAAAAGATCACGTATAAGGAGGCCATGGCTCGATGCAAGAGGGACCATAGCACAGGGCTTCTCCTGCTCCCGGCGGCCTCCAATGACACCGTAGATGCTCCATCCTATTCCAACTACAAGTTCTCCAAATAATAAAACCACAACACGCAACAATGATAACAGATTTAAGTGCTGTATAGCAAGGGACTTTTGATTCTTTGATTTTGTTTCCATACCCATATATATATAAGATAAATAATCTCTGGAGCCTTTTATGTCATGCTGAGGTGTTTATCATTTTTCCTGTCTTTGTTTTTAACATGTTATTTCAATTATTTACTTTCTGATTCATCTTGATGAATGGGCGGAATTGCTTTTTGGACTTCATATACAATAAAAGATACTATTTCATATATATCTAAAGCAACTGTCTCTGGTATGTCTATGTATTTCTAGGAAATGTGAGTATCTTAAAAAAAAGCTGATGTAGTTAAACTGCAAGTCATACATCAGAGAAATATGAAAATGCAAATGTTGTTAAATTATTAAAATATTACCTTCAAGTAAATATTTTAGGTCAAAGGGTTTCAGTATTTTAACTGATTCACATTTATGAACTTACACATAAGGACAACACATAAATGCACACACATAAATAGGTTTACCATCTGAAGTTTTGTTAATATTGTGTATCTTTATTTTTTCATACAAATTTATGACTTGGAAAAATATATTACTTATATTTATATATATATCTATATCTTATGTATACAGAGAATGCAATTTTAATATCACAGTACAGTTGCAATCATTTGCACATTTCTTTCACAAAATGATCGTCCATACACAAATCAACTACACATGTAGCAAATTTCACACTAACACATGTTGATCATCTATACTGAATCTGTCCGTTAGCCTGCATCTGGCTGGTACAAACAAGGTTGTTACAAAATTTTCAAGTTTGTGAGGAACAAAATGGAAATTTAATTAATCGGTCAATGAAAAACCCATGTTGATATTTTGTACTACTACTCAATATAATTTATGCAAATACTTGCACTTCTAACACCCATCACTACCAGATGAATATTATATTAAACTCAATTTCACAATGTGGTAAACACTGGGGTGATTTTAAGCTCAAGCTTTTGTTATGATTGGATTTTTATTTAACTTTTAAACCTTTAACCAATGACATCACCCAGGAAGTGACATCATCCTAGAGGAGAAACAGCAGCACAAACATTAGTAAGTGTTATCATTGTATTAAGTGTATTCTGTGATGGTATTAGTTGGTTAGTTTCTCTCTCTAAATGTTTAATCTTGTTTGCTAAAATAACATGAATCAGTTCAAATAATATCAACATTTCAAAAGATGGTTAAACGTTTCACCATTTAAAGGACATTAAGCGACTGGCAAAAATGCTCCAATTTCAACAATACAATATATTTGATGGATTTAGTATGTCGTTGATGAAAAATGCAATGATAAAGTGTGACAAACAAAAACCAGTTACACACATATTCATGATTTGTGCTTCATTTTGTTGCATTATATCACTAAAAACCTTCCTGTATTTGTCAATCAGAGATAAAGAAATTCCCCAATGCATCCATTTCATGCTTACCAAAATCACATGAAAGCCACAAATGTGGCTTTCATGTGATTTATGATTTAGATTTTAAGTGGGATGTAATTTCCCATGAAGGATCTGAAGGCGGCACATCAAAACGCTCTCTTAAATAATAACAAACATAAAACTTTTGCTTTATCATAGAAAAATAAAGATGAACAGCGATATCATTTATGTTCAACGTTGGCACTTCTGAGAATCAAGATTGGTGTATCGCAGCAGCATAAACTCCAGCATTATACATCACAGACTGGGAATCATCAGACCTCACCCCAAAAACAGAAGAAATTATATATTATATTTGCTAAAGTTCATTTTTAGATTTCAAAATTAATAAATAAATATGTTAATTACTTCGTTATAAAAAAAATTCTATGAGAATTTGCAGTTAAATGGTCAATAAAAATTTCACAAACAATGTAAAAAAAAATGAATGGTTGTCTTCATTTTCTTAATGCAAAATATTATTTATTTATTTAGATTTTTTGGGGTGAAATTTGACCTGGACACGTTTGCATCAGAGATGAATTTCATTAAATCTGTTCAGCTCATATTGTAAGCTCATATTTTTAGATTGGATGTGGATATTTTGTATTGTGTGGTTTTGCCATAAAAATATGGTGTTTTGTAAAAAGAAGAAGTAGATCATTAGAAGTGGATCTTTTACATTGTGCATTTTTGCAATAAACATTCTGGGGTTAAATAAGTTAAACGGTCATGAAAATAATGTCACAATGTAAAAACAGTTCATTTTCTTAATACGAAATATCATATATTATATCTATCTGTTCCAGAAAAACAGAAGAAATTATATATTATATTTGCTAAAGTTCATTTTTAGATTTCAAAATTAATAAATAAATATGTTAATTACTTCGTTATAAAAAAAATTCTATGAGAATTTGCAGTTAAATGGTCAATAAAAATTTCACAAACAATGTAAAAAAAAATGAATGGTTGTCTTCATTTTCTTAATGCAAAATATTATTTATTTATTTAGATTTTTTGGGGTGAAATTTGACCTGGACACGTTTGCATCAGAGATGAATTTCATTAAATCTGTTCAGCTCATATTGTAAGCTCATATTTTTAGATTGGATGTGGATATTTTGTATTGTGTGGTTTTGCCATAAAAATATGGTGTTTTGTAAAAAGAAGAAGTAGATCATTAGAAGTGGATCTTTTACATTGTGCATTTTTGCAATAAACATTCTGGGGTTAAATAAGTTAAACGGTCATGAAAATAATGTCACAATGTAAAAACAGTTCATTTTCTTAATACGAAATATCATTTATTTTGTTTTTGGTGTGAAATGTGACATGGACATGTTTTCAAATGCTCATATTTCACCCTAAATATAAAAGCTAAGAAAATATGTTTTCGCATAAAGAAGATGAAGCTTACATTTTTTTAGATAAATGCATTTTACACTGTGCAGTTTTGCAATAAAAAAACGGGGTTTAATTTGTTTAACGTTACATTTATTTAAATTGAATCCCTTTTCCTAATACAAAACAGTACTTTCTTTTTGTTTTATGGGGTGAAATGTGACCTGTCCATGTTTACATAAGATTCCCTCAAAGTTACAATTCAAAGTTCAATGAATTTCAAGTTTAGCGGTCGGGATTGTGCTTGTGAAACCGTGCTGGTGTTGAAAGGTCACGTGGAGATGAGTCGGGCAGCCCCCCTGTGCACCTGTGCCTGAACGGGCCCGTACTCAACTCGCTCCCCGTCCACCGTCATCACGCCGGTCGGGCTCAGCGGCTCCAGCCTCAGCGCTCGCACCCGCCGGTACACCAGGTGCGGGCAGCCGAGGTCTAGGTGCGTCCCGCTCTGCATGGCCCGGAAGAGCCTCAGCAGGGCGGCTCGGGAGATCCCCGCCGTCACGTAGAACAGGTGCATCGTCCCGTCATCGGGGAGAGCGTCCGGGGCCGCCGTCAGATCCTCGCTCAGGTGCGACTGGAACATGGCGAGCACCAGCACGAACTCGCGCTCCTCCACGAGGGTCCAGTCCTGCGGGACGGGCTGGTCGAGCGGGACCAGCAGGTGGTCGTGAAGCTTGTTTTCGTCGGACTGTGTTTCCGGCTGGTTTTCGGCTGGTAGGAAGGCTAGTTTTCCCTGATAGACCCGTAGAGACGCCAGGCGCACCAGCGTTCCCAGGAGGAAGCGCAGATCTCCGATGGGACGAAACTGCTCGCTCTCGATGTCCACGTCGGCCACGAAGCCCCAGGCCAGCGAGAGGAAGGAGAAGAGCCGCGCGCCGGAGGACAGGCGGATGGAGATCAGGTCGAGCGCTGAGGTCTGGCCTTTACACAGCTGGAAGCCACAGCTGGTCAGCAGATCTTCACCGCACACTGGAGACGCACTACAGACACAATATTAGTGAGAATATTAATGCTCAATCAGACCTGTAACACTATAATCAGAGGTCAGTGATGTTAATGGCTAGAAATGATGCTCCAGGAGAAGAAAATTAAACATGCATACTTTCACACACAGCTAAATGAACCTATTAGTATCAAAAGGTTATTTTAGTAATGCCTATATAAGGGTGTCTTCCACTATTTATATGTATAAATAGCATCTAACTTCTCTTTACCCTGATTGCAAAGAAAATACTGCTATTTTCACAGTGTAAATAGAATCTGTGACTATTTTCACAGAGTAAATAACACATTGGTAAGAAAATGCTGCCATTTTCACTTATGTGAAGAGAATATAGGCTATTGCTATTTAGAGCAAATAGCCACTGCCTATTCATATACTATTATAGTAGGCTATGTATGAATATTTTAAAATAACTTTTCAGTTTTCATTTTAGTGATTTTGTTTTTAGCTTTTTCCCCCTCAAATATTTCTATTTAGCTTTCATTTTATTTTAATATTGGTCATTTTTAAATAGGTATTTTGTTAAGTTTAAGATTTTTTTTAAATCTAATATGTATATTTTATTTCAGCTTTATTTCAATGACCAAAAATAGTTTTTAATAGTTTAAGTTAACTATAACAGTATGGCTAGTAGTCAGTATAATTATAGGCATCCGCCATCTGTCATGATTTCTCACATTCATTTCTGTAGGACTTCCATTTTTCTTGTAATGTTGAAATGAATACATCGGAAAGTAGATCAACAAAGTTATTATTGACATATGCCCAGTTCTGATGTACTAATAAAAAGGATAATGTTGAAGCATGAACACTGTGCTCCATTTAATCAAGCTGTAAAATTATTATTTATGCACAGTCTAATTAATCACCAATAGATGGCGCTTGTGCTTCAATAATAAGTCAAAAGGCAAAACAAAACTGCACGCCAGTCGACATTATTGTGAGGTGAATCGTGTCCTGATGAATGTCTGCGGTCTGATTGATCTTCATGAATAGAAATGACTCTATTATAGTGAGTTTAGAGTCAGCGTTTGTCTCCAGAGCGAGTGTTTAACCTGTTATCACCTGCTTTATTCTCCTGAATCCAGCAAACATCAGCTCTCTGACTGACTGGATCCAAACCATTAGCGATTCATTAATGCTTTCGTTTGTTTCCCCTCTCTCAGCAGAACCGAACTCTTCTTCTTTTGTTTGAAGAGATGATGAGTTTAAACCCGCAGAGATTCAGCTCTCTCGCACTGAAACACGAGGTTAATGACTGGAATAATAGCTCTCGTCTCTGTAATGACTGCTTGCGTTGCAAAGTTTAAATTGAACAGCAGAACATCCTCCATCTGAACGAGCACAGCTCAGGATTACTATAATGGCGATTACTAAACCAAATGAAGCTCTGCATGAACACTGATCTTATGGTGCATTCAAGTCAACTCGTAAAGATCGTATTTACTAGTTGAACGCACATGAACCATAGACTATAGTAGGACATGAACGCCACATGTCGTAAATACCTACGAGTGGGAAGATTGGGATTTTCTGTAAACCCCGATTAATACGAGTTTAGGTTAAATATCATTGCACGCTTTTATTAGAATAAAAAATAAATTAAAAAACAGAGAACAGGGTTACGTTAGTTTCTGTACGCCGTTTTCATAAGTTTAATTTTACTCTCGCGGAACTGCTGTAGCTACTGTACATGTCATAAGTATTTGATAAACAGAAGAATGTTTTGCTCTGAATTAGCGTTAAATCATAAATTAATGACTGAAAAAAAAAAAAAAACATACTACGAGTTGAGGGTAGGGTGACCAGACGTCCCGAAAGAATCGGGACTGTCCCGAAATCTAAGCTGTTGTCCCGAATCCGGCCCTTATTGTCTTTTTTGAAGTTCTTTTTTGAAGTTTTACAAAAATACCGTAGGTGCGAATTTAGATATGCATTGATAAGCTGATTTTCATTCATTTGTTTCGTTGACATGGCTGGTGTACCGGTGTGCCGAATTTCGACCCCCGCCAAATTACCCGCCCAGTGTTGCCAACTATTTTCAAAGGAAAGTAGCTATAACGCCTTCCCTAAAAGTCGCTAAATGTCGCTAGATGACGCCATACGTCAATTAGCATATTTATGACGTCATCACGTCGTTCTTAGGTTCTCGCTGCCTAATGTGTTTTCTCTCTAAATTCATGCTCACATACTGTAGGCCTATTTTAATACCAAATAATATAGCCGAATGTCCAATAAAGCTGTTCTCATTTCCTATATTATTTTTTTGTCAGACAAGTAGCTATGATATAGTGAATGACTATTGTATATGTTAAAAATATCTGAATTGAGAGAGTTCGGGAACTGGATGAAAGCTCTGTGATTACACTAAAATATCACAAGAAAAGAAAGTAAATTAAAATGGTCAAACTAAATTCTTTATATAAAACAAAAGTGAAGCAGATAAGTGATAAGTCAGATAAAAAACCTGCCGTGCGCTCAACAGAAGAATGAGCTGCTGCTCCTCTCAGCCATTCACTGAACAGAGACGCAGCTCGAGAGAGTAACGGCAGGGAGAAAGCAAGAGCTCGCGCCCGCAGAACAGTACTGGCAACATTTGGAGGTTTAGGTTTGTCTAAAAAAGTCGCTAGATTTGTCGCTAGTCGCTTTTTTGAAAAAATGTCGCTAAAGGGGTCTGAAAAGTCGCTAAATATAGCGAAAAGAGGCGCTAAGTTGGCAACACTGTACCCGCCTAGCATTGGTAGGTTTAGGATTAGTATTGGGGGAGGAGTTAGGATTAGGCAATCAGGTACTGACTTCAACTCGGTAAATAATTTGGCAGGGGGTCGAAATTGGGCACAACACCGGAACCCCAACACGCCGCTTTTTTTGTGGCAGACTAAAGCTTTTTTGTGGAAGACTAAAGACTAATGACGGACTGTTGAACTTTGAATAAAAATATGTTTGGTTCAGGTTTGAAATGCATTATCTTTCATTATTGGCTATGTAGTCTAATTTCATAGGCCTAAACCCCCGTCTCGAATTTCAGCCAATCTCATCTGGTCAACTAGTTGAGGGCATGTCAGTGAGAAACATCGGAATACCACAATACTTAAAAGTATTTAGCAGTGATATTGTCAGGCAATTGCATAAAGAATATGATGGCATTATAATAGCTATAACAATGCAATATGTAACAATAAAGCTTGCAGTGGCTTCATAAATTAATTAAAAACATACAAAACCAAACCCTGATGCACATTTCTGGTAACACTTTAGAATAAGATTCCTTCGTTAATGAATAACTACACAGGAACAAATGAGTAACACAATATAAGCAATCTAGTAACTACCATAAACTAACACTTGAGTCATTACTAGTTAGTTACCATTCTTACAGTAGTTACTTATAAAAAGCCAATCCTAAAGTGTAGAATCTTCTAATCATTCACAAGAACATTATTTTGAGAGGTAGGTTAAATAATAAAATAACTGTGGTATTTGGGTTGCTGATGACTCAATATGTTCCAATAGGTTAAATAAAAAAATAACTATATATAGTATTTGGGCGTCTGATGACTCAATATGTTCCAGTCGTCACCATGATTAGTGATTCAATGCCAGTCGTCACCATGACTAGTGATTCAATGCCAGTGCAGAGGAACGCCGAAAAATTGGCCACAGGACAAAGGTCCCGACAACTGCATTTAAAAATCCATTTCTTTAAAATGATTCAGTTGATAAATAGTTCTTTAGGAGACAGCATAGGCTAATTATTGACAGCTTTCCCAAATCATAAATCCGCTATGCTATTACATATTGATATTGATAATGTAAACAATACACCTTGTGTATTAGTTTACAGTAGCTATAGCAGTTAACACGTTAATGTAGTGCTAGCCATTTGTCCTGCGTTCGTTATTGATGTAACTTTTTCAGTAGTTCTCTGGGAAGCATTAAAAAAAATAGTAGTTATTGATAAGTTAATAGTTCATCTGTGTGCTATTACTTACTAATTCGTTAATCAGAGTTTCTTGTTAGTTAATAGTAGTTACTAGATTGTTAATATTGGGTTACTCATTTGTTCCTGTGTAGTTATTCATTACCAGAGGAACCTTATTCTAAAGTGTTACCACATTTCTTTGTTCTTCATTTTCTAGAACTAGAGTTTAAGAACCTTGCTGTATTTTGTGTAATTAATTAAGAGAAAGTGCATCTTATTTAAGTGACTTGGACGCAACTGCCGTCGTAAACGCGACTTCCCAACTCATATGTACGAACTTCCCAGGAGGACTTGAGCACACCATTTGATCACAATTTGATATCAGTTCACAGTCTCACAACGTTCTCAGAATCTTCTGTCAAGGTTTTCTCAAAGACTCGAACAAACGTTCTTCCAGTAACATTAATACAACGTTTGTTTAAAGTTATCTGGGCTAAGTTTCCCAAAAGCATCATAAGCCTAAATTGATCGTAGAACAATAGCCACCAATGGTGTCTAAGATCAATTTATGCTTATGATGCTTTTGGGAAATGCAGCCCTGCTGGTCTTTAATTATGTTCTCAAAACCTTCGCAAACAAAACTTAATTTTACCATTGTTCATGGAACATTTGTTTCTGAAACTTTTTAGTTGGACGTTTAGTTGTCTAAACCTTTATTAAATGTAGTAGTACTTGTTTCAGAATGTACAGAGGAAAACGTTTTTAAAACATTTAAATACTGGACTTTTTGAACATTGAAGAAGTAACAGCAAACCACTATCATCCAATCAATTCCCCACTAACAAAATCAAGCCCCGCCTACATTTGTTCTTGTTCGAGAAGCCGCTTCACTCGGATGTACGACACGATAGGGAAGAAAATACCAGCGACATTAATATATAAATATTCTTCAACGTTAAAATCCAATTCAATTTAATCTAATTATTCAAAATCTAATAATTAAATATATACTCATTTTCAATCATTTTACCCTTGCTGCCATCTAAAGCTCACATACATTTTTATATCTATAGGCCCTATGTTTTTTATATATTTATATTCTATATGTTTATATATTATATGTAATCTATAAACATGCAATCTATAATAATTTATTAACACTGTTACATGAAATCTTTAGCAAATCTCAAAATGAATATGCATTTTTTCATATTGTACATTATAATGCAGCATTTAAAAATGGGTTTCATAGCATTTATTTTTTATTTATACACATTAGTATAGAATTTTAACATCGGCCATAACTTGGCTGCATTTAATATTAGATTTCAGATTGAATACAAAAGCTGAATGTGGTTGGTCCCTTCACATGTCAATCAGAGGGTTTGTGGGCGGGTCTTGGCTGAATGAATGAATCTGATTGGCTCTGAATGCTCACCCTGTGTAGTGATGGATGGAAGCAGCCAGTGCGTTTCCCGAACCTCCAGGCAGGATTCCCAGAGGAGTCTGGATGGCCTTTTCCCAATCCTGCCTCTCCATTAGACCGTTCACCACCTAAAACACACACACACACACACATGAGCAGGATGGCCTACACACACACACACACACAGACACACACACACACACACACGCACCTCAAACAGCAACCCGTCTCCAGACAGAATCACTAAAGCGTCCCACTGCGTCAGGTCGGCGTTCCTCACCAGATCTCGAGCGTGATTCGGGCGCTCTGTACGGATCATACATCACATTTCAATCCCATTATGAGTTATTATACTTCAGTTAATGCACTTCATGAGCAGATTCTCTCTGCTACATTAAACACGTTTATTGCTCCTGCAGAGAGAGATCTGATAACATTCTTCAATGCAGTCTTATTCTACTATCAGTGAGACACTGGTAGAGCTTATATTTTCTGTTTTCATTTTAATTTTAGTTTAAGTTTTAGTATTTATTAATTGTGTGTTTTTGCAATTTTTATTAAAAAAATAATTTCTATATAGCATTTATTTTTTCAGTCTTAGTTTTAGCTTCAGTTGACATTTAATTTTAAGTAAGGAAAATATATATTTTAAATGGTTTTAGTTGCCTATAATAACCTTCTCAACAGTAATACCGCGGTATTCTTTGATGTTGTACTTTATATACAGTATATATACTTGTATTGCATGAAATTGATCAAAGTTGGCAGTGAAAACATTTACAATGTTTCAAAAGATCTCTTTTTCAAATAAACGCTGTTCTTTTGAACTTTCAGTTCATCAAATAAAATGTATCATGGTTTCCACAAAAATATTAATCAGCACAACTGTTTTCAACACTGATAATAATCATAAATGGAGTAATGATGAATAATGATACTGAAAATTCAGCTTTGAGCACAGGAATAAATTACATTTTAACATATTCATAGAAAACAGCTATTTTAAATTATATTAATATTTCACAATATTAATGTTTTACTGTATTTTTGATCAAGTAAATTCAGCCTTTGTGAGCAGAAGAGACTTCTTTCAAAAACAGAAATACCATACTGACTCCAATGATACATGTTTTTTTTTTTTTACTAAACCTGCCAAATACATTTTGAATATCATTGGCTCTTGTGGCAACTTGCTTGATGTTCCTCATTTGTAAGTTGATTTGGATATTTGTAAGTTGATCTGATAAAATAAAAAATGTAAATGATACAGTCGTATATACTGTAGCAATTGATTTATGAGCTCAAGAAAACCGCATGAAACTCCTAAAAGTATCACAGTGCAAGTAAGTCAAAGTTGTAATCCCAATTCATACTTTGCACGTGACGTCACAAGTGCTGGCTGGCGGGCAAGAACGTCGTTCTCTAGCAACGAAACCCAGTAAACTAATCAAGGATCTTGCCAGGACGTCGCCAGTTTTAATATACAAAAGTTGGTGTTTTGAGGTGTAAACGACATGCCAGATAGTTGTTGCACGATTGGATGCACTATTATTCAGCATAATCGGGTTAAGAACGTGCATGTAAACGCGCTCATTCCCCGAAAGTGAAAGTAGAAATGGACTGAGCTTTCAGCATCTGTCACTGCATTAACGCCGCATTCTATCAGAGACGACGATGGATATAACGGTATAGCGACGACTATCTTAATTTACTGGTTTAATATTTCTCTTGTGGCCCTACATTAATGACAGTAAAAATTTGAAGAATATTTCTTTTTAAACAAGTTTTTGAAGCTGCTTTTGATTTTCACAGATGGCAGAGTTGTGCTGTTCGTGAACTACACATACACACACATACACATACACGCACGCACGCACTCTCTCTCATTGGCTTCAGTGTGGATGTGGTGTGGTGTGATGTGTTGAATTGAGGGAAATTCACAGTATAGTGACCCGTTACTGATCACACACGCGCGTTTACGTTCAAACAAATATCCGCTTCATTCCCTCTTAAATATAAGGGTTCCAAAGGGGTTGTTTTCACAGTGATGTCATAGAAGAACTATTTCTGGTTCCCCAAAGAACCTTTCAGTGATCATTTCTTAAAAGAACCATGTTTTCTAAAGAATGTAATCTAAAGTATCTTTCCAATTCACCCTTTGCAGGGAGTTTGATTGACAGGCGATCTGACCAATCATAATCCGGCGAATCCGCCATTTTGCAGTCAGGAGAGTTAATGGATTAACGTTGGTGGGTTTGAACTTGAAAAACCATGTGTACTTACGTATTTCCACAGTTGAAACAACATACCTTCTGATGTTCATTCATGTTTATTTGATGCTATCAATGAACTAGTTGGAAGAGATGATCGGTTCACGAGCCGCTTTAACAGGCGCTACAGCGATCCTTAAAGAGCCACAAATCGGTATTTATTGTTAAAAAATCTTTTTAAATGACCAAATTTGAAAGTTGAGACTCTTTGCTTCGGGACATATTTTTCACTGCGTGAGAGCGCCGTGGCTTGTCGAACATAGCAACAGTAACTAAAAGGGGGCCGGTCTTTTCGAAAGGTCAATTAAGAATCTTTTGTGGAATGGAAAGATTCTATGGATGTTAAAGATTCTTCATGGAACCATTGATGCCAATAAAGAACCTTCATTATATCACTATATAAGTTGGAACACAAAGGGCACAGAGAGAGTAAATCATGCACAACTAAGGCCCCATCCACACTACTACATTTTAGTTTAGAAACGGAGAGCTTTTGCTACGTTTGCACCTCCCGTCCACACTAAAACGGCAAAAGCGAAGACCTAAAACGGAAACGCTGCCGACCCCGTTTCGCGTTTTGAATCTCCGGAGGGCGTTTTAGTGAAGACGGGTCAAAACGGAGGACTTTAGAAACGATGACGCAGAGGCTCACGCTCGGCTCTCTGATTGGATGTCATACAACGGAAGAAAACATACAACAACAGTCTGGACTACCAGTTACGTTAGAGCAAGTAAATTCTGCATTTCACAATGCTATAACTGCCTACATGCACCGGAGGCAAGCTATTATTCCAGCGATCTGTGACAGTTCCCGTGTGTAGCGGCGGTATCGACCATACATGGAGCGTCGGTTATGGGTTAAGCCGGGAAGAACCAGCACATGGTGGGATAATTTTATCAATGAAGTTGTGGTTCCTGATGAATGGTGCGAAAACTTTCGAATGTCCAGATCGGCACTTATCAACCTCAGCGAAATCTGAGGAATAATCAATCTGATTCCCAATTACACCGGCACGCGCACGCCCAGTGTAGGTAAATGGTCACGTGATCCGCATTTTCAGTCGTTTTAATGTGGACGGAGATCAGTTCTAATACGCAGCTCAAACGCTGGTGTGGACGGAGATCGTATTCGTTTTAATTCTCCGTTTCTAAACTAAAACGCAGTAGTGTGGATGAGGCCTCACACACAAACACACACTGAACATTTGACTGATGGGTGTATAAATAGATCCATCAACATCAGCATCAACACACACACACGATCAGTCATATCACTCAAACATCTCTCTCTCTCTCTCTCTCTCTCTCTCTCTCTCTCGGAGTTCACAGTCTGACAGTGAAGCTCTTCATCTCTTGTCATTCCTGCTGCTGTGTTGAGTGTTTTTCACTCATATGTGACTAATAGTGTGTTTTATGTATAAGGCAACACACTCTATATAGTGATACAGGAGCTTGTGTTTGAGTCTATAGACTCTAAAGATGAAGAAAACATACAAAACAACTTCAGCCCCCAAACAGATCAACCGCTGTCATGTTGGAGCCACAGTTTGAGGAGAACGTTTTAACTTGAAAAGCACATCTGGTTTGATACCGACATCGACGGAACCAAAAGTTAGAGACAGTTCACCCAGAAACTATCATTCTCTAATCATTTACTCAAATCATTGAGTAAAAAAAGTAGGTCATACTATGTGGAACATCATGAGGATGAGCTGAAACTCCCTAGCCTAGAAATCTAGACGCACCCTAGCGGCAGCAAAAATTATTTTGCAGCAAAGTGTGGTCTAGCAACTCTCCGTTGGCATTCGAGCTGTAAAAACCAAACTCTGGTCAGGCCAATCACATCGTGTATAGAGTAGGTGGGCGGGCTTAACATAATGACGGCAGAGTTGTGACGGTTCCGAGATGCTGCTGGCGAACAGCGGTCTTTCGAATCGGCTTTGGCCGCGACTCTTGATGACTTGGAGTTAAGAGAACGTCACTTAAGTCATTCTTAAAAAAGGGAAGCTGAGTTTGTTCGGAGTTTTGACGACCGGATACGGCAAAAGTTTAATATATCAACTAGCTCCGCTGGTGGAAAAACGCATGGGACTCACTCAGCCACAGCCGTCCGTTGCTCTGGTTGGTTGTAGCGCTGTCCTATTGCGAGCAGAGGGAATTTGAAAGACAACCGTTTATCCCGCCCCTCGGATTGAGGCATGCCAATTGTGAGTTCCCAGAACTAACATCTTGATAGGTCTGGCTTGCCAGGCTAGAAACTCCCTGCTTTCTGCAGATCATCTAATGCCATTCATCTAAAAGAATGAATCAGTCTCTGAGAAATCTTCTCAACGCACTCATGTGTGTGTGTGTGTGTGTGTGTGTGTGTGTGTGTGTGTGTGTGTGTGTGTGTGTGAGAGAGAGACACACCTGTGATGACAAGTGTGTGTGGTATATCTGCCTCAGTGAGCATCCGCTGAACGTGGCCGTTATAGAGAGCCATCGCTTGGCCCCGCCCACTTTGAGGATTGACCAATACCATCACGCCACATGGGCGGCGGACCTCAGAGAACAACACACCTGAGAGAGAGAGAGAGAGAGAGAGAGAGAGAGAGAGAGAGAGGAGAGCGAGAGAGAGAGAGAGAGAGAGAGAGAGAGAGAGAGAGAGAGAGAGAGAGAGAGAGAGGAGAGCGAGAGATGTAAAGACTCTGACAAACACATTTACATTCACAATAAAAAATAAAATCACTGATCTGCTCTGCACTTGAATGCAGAAATCACTCCTGAACTCAGTAGGATTTTTTTGATTAAATTAAATTAAATTATTAGATTTTTAAATTTAATTATTAATAACAAAAAATAATAATTTGAAATCAAATTCGATTATAAAGTAAAAAGAATTTTTTTATAAAGTAAAACAAATTCGATTATAAAGTAAAACAAAATAAAACAATCATACAAAATTGAAAAATACAATAATATTAATTATAAAATAAATAAAAATAAATGTAACCATAGCAAATATTATATATATATATGAATATTGAATACAATGAAATCATAGCAAACTATGTAATAATAAAATAAAAAAACCTAAAATGTAATCATAGAAAATATAAAATAAAACTAAATAAATAAATAAAATACAATACAATAGAACACAATACATTACACTGTAGACACATTTCGCTTTCTCATGGATGTAAATACCAAATGTGGTGCCAAAACTGTAACCGGTTTAGTGTTCGCTATTATAATGAAAATATTTAAGAAATATTGGGGATCGGACAGATATTATAGGCTCCAGTAAATGACTGAACTGTGTGTGTGTGTGTGTGTGTGTGTGTGTGTGTGTGTGTGTGTGTGTGTGTGTGTGTGTGTGTGTG
>NW_027509130.1:4795000-4917500 GCF_051911475.1 Siphateles boraxobius | reverse complement strand
TCTCTCTCTCTCTCTCTCTCTCTCTATCGCTACAGAGAATGCATCTAATTCAACGTACGTTCAGTGAGTTCAGTGCTAATGAAACTCTCCTGAGTTCTGCATGACTGTAAATCATTAGAGGCTTCATCTGATTTCCTTCTGAAATTACTGTATGTGAAAAGCCTTGGAAAGTCCACTGGCGTGATGTTTAAATGGCATGAAACATTTCAGTTGGTTCATATGTTATGGGTCTATGTACTAATTATTTTACACACAAAAAACAGAATATACAGTTCTGCTCATGGATATCTGCCATAGGCTACTTTATATCATTACATGAGGTTTCTGTTTTACCTGTGTTAGTTTTTGTTTCCTTTGTTCTTGGTCATTAGTTGTCACGGTTTCTAGAATGTTCTCATTTGTTGTCATAGCGACGCTTTGTTTAATTGATTTGATCCACCTGCTCCTTGTTTAGCTCTTGTATTACTGTGTGTTTATAGCCCTCAGTTTGAGTCATTCTTTGTCTGTTCTCTTCGCTGTATAGTTTGGTTGTGTTTAATCCCTTGAGGAGCACACACAGAGTTTATTAGATCTCGCTCATTTCGTCCATTACCCAAACAATTGCCTCTGCAGGTGTTTAAGAGACATAGGAACCCTCTTCACCATCGGTGAGAGTGAGGAGGATCTAAATCCACCAGTATCTGCAGTCCACCCAGCGCACGTAACCACCATGAGCCGGAGTCCACCGCAGACACAGACCCCGAGCCTGAAGCCATGTCCATCCTGAAGTCAATACCCGCTGTTAAGTCTGACCGGGTGTGTGAGTCGGTTCCAGTGTCTATCCTCCAGCCTCGGAAATCTGTATTCCCCTGCCTGGATTAATGGATTCTCTGATTTCCTCCTGTTCCTAGAAGCCCTTCCTCCTTCGCTGGCTCCAATTCTCTTTGTCTCTGCCAGTCCCATCCAGCTTCCAAGTCTCTTTTTTTGACGCCACCAGGCCCGTTTTCCAGTTTTCCTCATTTCCACTGGTCCCTCCTGGCTTCCAAGTCTCTGCATAGTCGTTAGTTTCGCCTGGTTCGAAATCTTCGCCGCCCAACCCCAAATATCCTTTGTCACCGATGGACCGCCCAGCCTCCCACTCCCTCCTCCTCTATCGACTCCATCCAGTTCCTCTGCCATATCTTTGACTCAGCTGCTCGGATCCACCTTGGGCTTCTCGGTCATCAGCTCCCCCTTGGTGTGAGGATTTTCTCGCTCCGCCTCGGGCCTCTGAACCCATTACTCCACCTTGGCCAATTGACCAGTGGGCTCCTCCTTGGGTCCTCGCTCCCTTTGCTCCACCTGGGACCATCATCCTTCCGGTTCCCCCGGGCTCCCTCATTCCTCCAGCTCTGCCTGGGTCAGTCATCACTGTGCCTCTGCCATGGACTTTCGTCCACCCCTTCGATTCAGTAGTTCTCCTTCTCTCTGGCTCCTCATCAGTCCTCACTCCCACCGGCTCCGCCTCAGCCGTCTGACACCCTAGCTCCACCTCGGCTGTTCATCACCGCGGATCTGCCTTGGCCTCCTTGTCCTTTGATGTCGCTAGGTCTGTCTAGCTAAGCTAGCTAGGTCTTTCTGGTCGCTAGGTCTTTGGACTCTGCCTGGGTCTCCACGTCTCCCGGTTTCACCTCTGTTAGGTCGGCTCATGACTTCACCCTGGCTCCTCACTCCTTCGGTTCTGTCGTGGGTCATCCTCCTCCTGGCCTCAATCAGGGTCATCCCATGGTCTCTTCCTCCGCCTACTCCCCCATGGAGCAGTATTTCTGTATAGCCCCCCTTCCTACCACCAGAGTTTTGGCATCCTTCCCTCCACTTGGGTGATGTATATGCATACTGTGGAAGGGTGAAAATGTTTTACATGAGTTAGTTCTTATTTCCTTTGTTCCTGATCATTAGTTGTCAAGGTTTCTAGAATGTTCTCATTTGTTGTCAAAGCGACTCATTGTTTAATTGATTTGATCCACCTGCTCCTTGTTAGCTCTTGTATTGCTGTGTGTTTATAGTGCTCAGTTTGAGTCATTCTCTATCCATTTTTTTTTCATCCTCAAAAGCATTCGTTGTATCAACCTGCTACCTCATTAACAGACTGTTTCCACACAGACTGATACAAAAACTCTAGGAAGTTGCATGAAATCATCCATTTAGATTGACGATCAGCAGATCATATTTCCAGTTTAGTGTGTGATATGGATCAGACAGTTAGTGAATACTGTGAGTGGAGGATGGAAAATGGATCACAAAAACAAACAAAAAAACTTTTTGATGCAAAAAGACATTAGTGGACCTACGATGATTAAATAATGCACCATATGACCGCTTTAAAATTCTCCAATACTCCCACCCACTGATTACTGTAAACTTCTAGCACAATAATACAGAAAACAGCACAACCCAAACCCTCGCTCTACGAAAACAGATACTGTTTACACTGCCATCATTTTTTTGCTTTAAGCATCGTGAAAGATTCTCACGAGAATTTCTCGGGGCATCTCAGCTTTCAGAAAGAAGAATGAATCACGTTTCACCATTATATTCTGGTTCATAATACAGAGCTGGACATTTTCACATGTGACAGTTCTGTGCCATATAAGAGAGGCTCATTTAAAATACATGTATTCTGTTAAATAGTGTATTATCGTCTGCTCGGGATCACACATGATGAAACAAGCTCATCAATTAAACATGTGAATGCAGAGTGACTGAGCCAGTGAGTAGTAATGCCACGCTGTGCCCGCAGCACACACACTGAACATGCCACTTTCTGAGAGCTTCAAACTGATGATAAGTGTGTTTTATAGGATATTCAGACGGCCTCTAACGTGTCAGTTTAATGCTCAGAGTCGCTATAAACCTGACAGCAACCCCCCAGGAAGCGTATACAAGTAAGTATATATATCACCAAGGCTGCATTTATTTGATCAAAAATACAGTAAAATCAGCAATATTGTGAAATATTATTACAATTTAAAATAGCTGTTTTCTGTGAATATATTGTAAAATGTAATTATTTCCTGTGATTGAAGCTGAATCTGTTTGCATCATCACTCCAACCTTCAGTCACATGATCTGATTTAATGATCAATGAACATTTCTGATTATTATCAATGTTGAAAATTGTTGCTGTTTGATATTTTTGTGTAAATTGTGATGCAGTTTTTTCAGAAAAAATGTGATTAATATATAGTTCAAAAGAGCAGCATTTATTTGATTAATATTTCTGATTAATGGATAATAATTTTAAATCTCACAAACGTTGGCAAATCTATCATCCTGAAAAGTTAGAGTACTAATAAACATACTAATAAAAGTCATTTATTTTGGTGCTGCTAGATTTACTTGTTTACATTGACTAGAATGCTGATATCATCGTCTTTATTTTTGCTTTAATTTGTATAAATACTTATACAATGCTTGCATGGGCTGCAGAAATACTCAAAGAGCTACAGTGAAATCTAGAGATAACAACCATCATAAATATGCACGTACGTACATGAATATGCATTGTTATGAATTCTTTGATGTTTTTGCTGCGAGGAGTTATTTGATTTGGCTCATTCTTTTCATCCCTAAGTGCTGAGTGAGGACAAAAAACGTGTTCGCTAGAACTCAGAGTAACCATGATAACAGATCGTCACTGAAACGACCTCATCATTCAAAACTCCCTGATTCGGGTTCTAGAAGCCCAGATGTGTCTCGTCCTGATCAGATATCAGCGACTGACTCTCGTGTGTGTGTGTATTTCAGAAACAGAGGATCTGTCCTGAACGGGATCTGACAAAACTCACAGGAATAGTCTGTCCTATTTTATGTGTTCAAAGATTTAAACAGCTGAATTGTTACAGTATCTATTGCCTAAATCGTGCCAGAACTTTTTTTTTTCAATGTGCATAAAACAATAGCCTACAGAAAATATTAGTGGTATTTGCTCATGCAAAACTTGACTGCATAAAGCACTGTTTTTTTTTTTTTTATTGACTTATTTTTTCAGCAATTTTCTGGTCCAGCAGGTGAAAATGCTGAGTAAAGTAACAGGACAACAACACACTTGATATAAGGAATCACTTAAAGCAGGGTTGTCCAAACTCAGTCCTGGAGGGCCACTGTCCTGCAGAGTTTAGCTCTAGCCAGACTCAACACTTGGTTGTCATTGAAGTCCATTATACGAAGAAAAATCCAGAAATGTTTTCCTCAAAAAACTTATTTTCTCTTCCACTGAGGAAAGAAAGACATGGATATCTTGGATGGCATTGGGGTGATAAAATGGGTTAATATAATTAACTTAATGTAGTAAAATTAATTTTTACTTCAACCCACCTGTTTGTCCCGTGGACACTCAGCGTTAATTGTTTATTAATTCTAAGAAATATTCATTTCCGGGGGAAGGGAAATGTCTTTCTTACTGTACAGTACTATTAAGAGCATGTAGTCACAATCTAGAACGTAAGGTAAACTTCGTATGCAAGCAGAGAATCAGAACCAAATACGTATTGTGCACAAGTTTTACAAACAAAAACACGAAAACAAAGCTAACATACAAACAATTACACATTCATTCATGCATTCAAAGGGAGATGGTTAAAGTGACAGAATGAAACCGGAGGTAGGAAATGGAACTATGGGAAAGAGCCATTTAACTATGAAAAGAACCATCCGTTTATCATTTTCAACGCACCCCATTAAAAGTATACTTGCAATTTGCCCTTTTGCAGTGGACACAATTCTTGAAGTTGTTGAAAATTGAAGTTGTTGATGATTCCGTGAGTGTCAAATGTTGAAGTTGCAATCGTTTTCTCCTGAGTTGGATTGAAGAAGATATGATGAACTTGCGTGGTTAGTTCGACTCTGTTCTCATGGCTGGAGTGCAGCTTGTGGCCTGCCGGCCCTGGGCCTGGGAGGACATGCAGAGCAGATGGTGGGAGTTGAGATGGACTTCTTCTGCGTTGAATGAAGATGTTGTGCCAAACTCCTGAGGTTGTCCTTGATTTTGTCGTGCTTGAGAGAGCCATGACTCACCTGAATGAGTAGATGGCTGGTTCGGTCAAGGCCCTGGGGCCCTGCTGGTGCCCTGCAGGACAGCACAACACCCCGGACGTACTGAGGAGCCTAGAGAGGGAGGGCTTGTTGATGATGCTATTTGAAGCTTGAGAAAGGCCCCACCTCTCAGGATTGGCTCGACCAATAGAAAGGTGAAGTTTCCAAGCGGGAGAGTTTGATTTATGGGTCTTTGTTCCAAGAGTGCTCATTTGCATGTGCCCGCTGGATGGGTGGTAGCTTGATGAAGAACTATGAAAGATTCTTGTAATACTAATATGTTGTTGTTATCGACATATCATGCACACAGTCATTTCTGTCTTCAAAGTACCAAGTTATAGAGATCAAACGCCGCGTAGGTGAGGGTACATTGACCGTTGGTTCCACCAAATTAATCCACAGCATCAAAACAATAAAAGTTAATAGAATTAAAAGACACTACACAAAACAGTGAATCATTCACACAATTTCCTGGCGGTAAGTGTTCATTTATAGATCCGTTCTTTTATTAATTAATGCAGCAAAGTTTGTTTCAAAGTCTGTTTCTGTCTTCTGTCTTTACAGCAATAAAACCAACTTATCTGATCGTGGTCATAGTAAACACAGATCCTTCTTGCCCTTGTTGGGGGATGGGACCACAGGTCCCAGAGTGAGTTTTAAATATTATTTGTTACCTAAAACAAATAATTGTGTCTGATTTGTCTCAGTCGTTACAAGTAGCACAAATAAATACAATCGAATAAAGATACCAATAAAGAGAAATAAAGAGAAAAGTTTTTGCTTAGGTCTAACACTAGTATTCAGAAATACTACAGAGACTGAATAAAGTAATCAAATGTAAAATAACACTGGGTAATATTTTAGTCCTGACTAAATTAAATACATAGGCTATTAATCCTGATTCCTTAAAATGAAAGCTATGTTTTGTTGTTTTGACAACCAAATTAATTAAGTTCGTACATTTCAGGTTCGAGCTGAGGCTCATCTGATTTAGTACGTCGGGTTAAAGATATGTAATATCATGTTTAGATGTGTTTATACTTTCATATTTGTTGTTAGGATTGTTCAGTACTTTGTAGTTGAGTAAAATAAGAAGTAAGTGGTGTTAAAGGTCCCGATCTTCATGTTTTTTTGAAGCTTTGATTGTGTTTACAGTGTGCAATATAACATGTGTTCAGGTTTCGCGTGTAAAAAACAGTATTTTTCACACAATTTACTTATCTGTATACCGCTGTTTTCACAGTCCAAAAAACGGGCCGATGACTTCCTTGTTCTATGAAGTCCCTCCTTTAGAAATACGTAACGAGTTCTGATTGTGCCAGCGTTTCCTGTGTTGTGATTTGACAGCAGCTTATCGCACGTTGCCCGGAAAGGTCACGCCTCTTAAAGTTACAATTTCGTACATATGACTAGTGTAGCATAATTGCTTAGCAATGAATAGTAAACAAACATGGCTTTACTACAGTAAGTAACGTTACATAAACATAGAAAATGATTTGCGTTGCTGCAGCTAAACGATCATGTGGCTAAAGGTTTAGTTCGCCCATTTAAGACATGAAGTTGTATGGAATCCTTACCAGCACTATAGTGCATACACACTGACCCACTCTGTAGTCACCTCCCTGGTCAGAGTTCTGGCCGCTGGAAGTTTTTCAAGAAAGTACTCCCGGTTAGTTTCCGGGGCCTCAAAACTGTGCGTTTTTACGTGAAAAAATTATTTGCGTTTCAAAGCTTGATTAATTTACCACACAAAAAACACGCCGGTCAAAATTCATACCTCAGTTTTAATGGGCACTATTTTCTTTCCATTTCTATCAATCCGCGCTGCTGTCAACGTAAACAGCAAACATTTGAGGCTGAACGTGCGCACTGTTTACGTTGACAGCAGCGCGGATTGATGGAAATGGAAAGAAAATAGTGCCGATTAAAACTGAGGTATGAATTTTGACCGGTGTGTTTTTTTTGTGTTAAATTAATCAAGCTTTGAAACGCAAATAATTTTTTCACATAAAAACGCACAGTTTTGAGGCCCCGGAAACTAACCGGGAGTACTTTCTTGAAAAACTTCCAGCGGCCAGAACTCTGACCAGGGAGGCGAATACAGAGTGGGTCAGTGTGTATGCACTATAGTGCTTGTAAGGATTCCATACAACTTCATGTCTTAAATGGGCGAACTAACCCTTTAAACAGTAAACATTAGATATAATCAACAAATAATTTAAACTGATCATTACAAACACCAACAATCGATGGTGTCTGATTGAATTACTACACTTATTTAAAAGGTTTGTTGGATTAGTTTCAATTCCCATCTAGTTAACAAAGCTAAACAGCGTTGCACTTTGTGTAATGAGTTACAGAAACGGTTAAACGCACCAACTTAAATAATAAAATACACTTACCGGTTGTGGTCCATAAACAATGCCTTCTCCAGACAAAGAGGGAACTGCTCCATCTTTCAAGAACAATCTTTGTGCGTATCCGACATTAAACTGATTGAGATTGAGGAAGCTGTCCTCGGCAAAATGTGCTGCACATAGTTTTAAATAAGGATTATATTTTTCGGGAAACGAGTTAAACATAAATTGTAACCATTGATCTCCAAGCACAGCGTCCCTGGGAAGGCCAAACAAAGGTTAATTGACTCAGGCATGAAAATAACAGCGTCTCGACGACATGGCGACAAACACACTATACAAACGATACTCTTCCTCTTCTCCGTGGGAGCTCAACAAGACCACGCCCCCTTTTTTGTGTATTCCTGTGGGCGGAGATTTGTCAAAAAACTGTTCTAATTACGTCATTAAAAAAGGAAGTAGAGGATGTAGTCCAAACCGAACGTTCGCTGTAGGCTTTGAAAGGGGACTTCTGTTAAAAAAAATATCTTGCTAGGCATTGAACTTTGAGCTTTATAATTTTACAGGTATTATTTATGCTCTAACAGCAACATTACACACTAACTAAAGTTTGAAAAATGGAATCGCGAAGAACGGGACCCTTTAAATATTGTTATCTGCACCGCTATCGAGGTTTCTCTATCAAGGCTTTGCTAGCTCGATGGAACATAGCATTCGGTCCAGGGATTTCCACAATAAAATAGTTAGTCGGAAGCTATGAAGTGTATCATAGATGACAGTAAGTGCTCTCTATGTTAGTGGGGATTTGAGAATCTTTTATAATAAGTGTTTGAATCTTTTCATTATGCTTACAGTATTAGAGTTTATGAGATATATAGTTATATCCTGACTATTGTTTGGTTATGTTTAGTAATGTATATTAGTGCTTAGAGAGGAATGAGTGTATGCATATGTTTCATTTATTCATTTGTATTTGTTTCTCTCTTTATAGAAACCACAAACACACACAATCAGAATTACATAAGAAAGAGGAATAAACAAACAGAGCAAGAACTATCTCTTCGCTCTTCATTTCATACTCTGGAACATTAAGTGGTGTTCTGGCCGACACACCTGAGTGAACTTGGTGATAAACCCAGAACTAGCACAGCGTCTACCTATTATCTTCACTACAGTTAGTAATATCTCAAGATGTGCACTTAAGCAACTTAGATTTGATTCTTTATTCATCACTTTTTGTAGAAAAAACACGTTCAGATGTGTCTCTCAAATATGGTATTCAGGCTTTTGAGGAAGGTTTATTAGCTGTCAATCATCATTGTATTGCATTGTATTATATGTTTTAAAACTACAGAGCTTTGATCATAAAACTAAGTAAATATCATCTCACTAAGACCTACTATTGATTATTGACGACTAATATTTATATGCATTTTATGTTAGTATCTATATAAAGATCTCACTGATTTACTTTTTGACCATATAAATATCAGAATCTGCATAATTACATAAAATTGGCTTTTTTCTTCCTCAAATATATGATGTTTTATTAACAAAGTTCGGGAGGAGCACGTAAAAATAATTGATCCAATTATCACATCATTCCAACCAGCTGTCGACAATCAGTAATCAACATGTCTATCCAATCAGCATGAGTTGGAGACCTATATCATTTGACTCACCAATGTTCCTGGACAGTTTTTCAGCATCCCTCCACCACCCCGTCTCCTCACACTCGTTTGGTTACTTCTTAACCAGCAATACGGGGGGAGTACTCTGGGTTCGGGCCCAATATCCGAGCTCTGAGCCCTCTCCCCGGACAGCACGCCAAATATGCATACCATTTATTCTAACTTATTTGTAAGTGTGAACTAGTGAAATATTCTAACACCTGATTTGAAATATATGATGTCCTGTTATTTGATATGCCAGGCTTTACAGGGTTAAACCCCCTCAGTGTTGTACAGATGGAGATGAACAGTCCCACATGTCCTCTCAGCATCCCTTTACCTGCTCATCATGAGCCAACGAGATCATATCTAGCTATATCAGATGTTATTTTGGCCTTAGAGCCTATCCAACCATTCATGATCTGTCCTAATCACCAGAAGTAAAACTAGACATGAATTGCAGTAATAACCGTCACCCAGCAGGTCAAACTGGTTCAGTATGTGATCTATCTGTCACATTATCCTCACATGTTAAACAGGTAAAACCACATGTGAATGTAAGGAACGGGCATGACACAGCCAAATATTTACCATATTACTGAATGATTACCGTGTTCACATAGGCTAGTACACAATCCACTGTATTTCTATAGTATACTGTCACTGGCTAAAGCAAGTTCTTGTTGGAACTATTGGAACTTGTTGGAATTGGAACTATATATGTTTACTCAATGTACTGTGACAATGTACAACAACATACTGAATGACTTCCATGTACCATGGTATTTACAAGACCTTCAAAACATACCATGGTATTATCAAGATGTATGCAAACACACATGATTTTGACATTAGTTGTGTATAATGTTTTTGATGTTATTGTTACAAAGTTTTATTCTATAAAAGCCTCTATACTCATTGAAAAGGAGTTTAACTTTGGTGTTTCGCTCTTCAATACTAAGTTAGTTTCTTACCGTGCGTGTTTCCCGTGCGGCGCGCGGTGTTGTTTCTGATGGCGCGCGCCCACCGTTCCGCCTCGCGCAGGTTCACGTCTTCCTCCTCCTCATCATCATCGTTATTATCTTCCGTATTGAGCAGCCGAAAGCGACGCTCGTCCCTCTGGCGAACCGGACTTGAAGACATCCACCTGCACCGGTACGGGTAGAAATACGCGCACAGATACGCGCCCTGGTCCTCGCGCTCGCCCCGGTGCGCGCGGCTCCCCAGGCAGTCGCGCAGGTCCAGGTGCTCGGATGTGGATGATGATGATGGTGGTGGTGATGAAGGAGGGTTGATCCTCTGGACCGTGAGGCAGCTGTCCGACAGACTCAGCGCGTACGTGAACCGCCCGGTGTCCGCGTCCGTAAACACCCCGTGCATGAGCGTATCCGCGGCGGGCCCGTTCCGCTGCTGACGCGACGCGTCCGGTTCATCCATCCCGCGACGGGACGGTGCTGCAGTGAGTGCGCGTGCAGTGCCGTGGGACGCTGTTTAAACACGTGCGCGCGCGTGTGTGTGTGTGTGCGCGAGAGAGAGAGAGTTCACATATCTCTCCCTAGTGACAGAAAAGCGGCATGACATTAAAATATCGGAGGCAAAGGGCGTGACCGTGACAGTCTGAAGATCACACGCTCCTCCGACACCAAAAAGTGCGGAGATTGTCACGGTGATCTCGAAAGAATAGGCTAGCGTCCGTGGTCATAAAAAACGCATATTACCCTGGTAACATATTCAAAAAATCACAATAGTTTGTAAGGTTGTTACTTATTAGGCTACTGCACTTAGGCTACGTAGCTACTTAAAAACAATTAAAAAAACTTAAATATGAAATAATTGTTAACTGAAATAAAATTAAAAAGCCTACGTAAACTTATTTATTTTTATTTCGTTTATTTGAACTAAACGTAGCCTAAAAAAATAACTAAAAAAAACGATATAAACGTTTTTTTTAAAACAAACTAAATAAAACTACTAAAATTGCATTAGCACACCACATAATTATTTAAACTACCAACAACAACAAAACATGGTTTAAAAAATATTTTTGATCTATAAGCAACCTATTGATCAAACTAGCCTACAGCAATGATAGCCAACTAAATTAACAGATATTTTTTAAATGCATTAACCACATTATTACCACAGTAGTACAAGCAATATATATGTATATATATATATATATATATATATATATATATATAATTCCAGAAACTTCCAATTAAACTTCATAGACTGTATAGGGGGGTTTTATAATGCAAAAAAGAACGTTGCATTGCTCTGACCTAGTGAACTGTAGAGTTACGACATATAAAGAGAGAAGAACAACTTTATGAACGTGATGATGGTATTTATGTAAAATACTTTGTCCTCCTGAGAACAGTTAAACCTTCAGTTCAAATCTCGTCCTAGTCATTGAATGTCATATTGTTTAATGGTGATGTTCAGCTGTTACACGACAGATATCATTGAACGAGGTGTTTGAAACCCAAACCACTGCTAGAGAAAACAATCATTAGTGTAATTGGACATCAGACTAACACCTCTAAATAATAGAAGACAATTTCCCCTGGTTGTCTCAGCACGTTTTGTGCGAAACTGTATGATCCCTTCCTTATGCTTCAGGAATATTTGTCAGCATATTGCATTGATCATCATTATCGTAAAAAAAACAATTGTTTGGAAAGAAATATGTGCATCAAAACAAGATGTAAAGTGTTAGTTCAATAAAATTAACCCATTAGATTTTGTGTTAATTATATTTTTACAAATGAGGTATCTGAGTTATAGCCTATATAGCCTAGTTCTTGTTATTATAAAATGGTGCGGTTTTCTCGAATATCAGCACATGTGCAAGTATATCAATTGAGATAGCCTATTGATTTTATACAAAAATGTATTTAACAAGAATTTAATATTAGGTGACTTTCATTTTAGACTTAGATTCTTGTTTGTTCGCAACAAATCAGCAAAAGAGTCTCCGAGCAACCGAAGGAGTCCGCGTTTTGAAGGAATCGTTTGACTGAATGATTGAATGACTCACTCACTCACTCAGACAATGATTTGCGCCACCTGCTGCCAGTTTTAGTTTCATTTCTTTTTTCCATCGTTTAACTTTCTATTTATATCTGGCACCTGTGCACCTGTGGCTGATATAGCCTAACTGTAGTCCGCCATGCTGCCAGAAACACTGACTTCGTTTACATGCAGCCAATAACCCGTTCAAAACCGGGATATTAGCAATAACCCGGTCCCGCACGGCCATGTAAACACCGGCAAAAACCCGAATATGCTCATATCCCGGATTTTAAAAACACTTCTGTTGCGCTGCGCTCCACTATGGTTGACGTCACGTGACTTTAACGGGCCCGCAAAGCATCCCGGGAAGGTGGCGCTTCATTTGGGAAAATGCTACGCGTCAAAAAGCTGGCCAATGCCCATCTTTATGCAAATGAATTCCGATGAACGCGCCGCAACTATCCAATAGAAGCAGAGCAGGGGAAGTCTCTCGCAGGTCCTCTGTTCTAGACTGGCCGCTGGCTCAAAACCACACCCATAGCGGTAAACTTGAGGAACGCCCATCAAAGTACAAATGTGGGGAGACTTAGTCGTGTCGCAAAAGTGGATCTCTACCGTAATGGTGAGTTCACACGGGACGTGAATAGAGCGTCTAGCGCGAGTGATTTCAGTGTCAATGCAAAAACGCGTTACGCGTGTAAAAAATTCATGCGGCGCGAATGAGGGGTAGAGCGCGGCGCGGTAGACGCGAATTCGCCTCATTTGCGTGTCAAGTTCACGCGAATGGCGTGAATAGTGCGAATTGAGCGTCTGGCCCGTTCCGCGCGAATGATTTATTTAGTGCTTTTTGTGCATTCACGCGTTTGACGCGAATTCGCGTCTGCCGCCCAAGTTAAAAAATCTGAACTTCTGCATCAAATTCGCGCCGCGTTAACGAATCAGGAGCCAGCTTGCTGCTTTCACGTGGTGAAGTAAATATTTTACCACATAAAAACTTGATTTTAATATATGAGACATTCATTTTGTATACTATTTATTCCATATCTAAACTAGATTATATGAAACATTATTATTATTCTAATGTAAAGAGAACCAACATACTTTAGTGCAAGAACATTGAGTTCGTGTCTGTGTTGTGTGAGGGAAAAAAACACGGGACAGTTTAATCACTTTTGTAGTAGCCTAGGCTGGCTCCATTTATCATCAAAACAAAAATTAATTACAGATTAGGTGGGTGAGGACGAGGGCAAGGTTGATCCTCGCTCCGATGCGGGACACCAGGTCATTGAACTGGGCGCGGGACAGGTGGAAGTACAGCTGAAAGCGGTCGTCATCCAGGTGCAGCTCCTGGAGAAAATGGTGAAACTCGCCAAACTGGGTTCGCCTCCGAAGGGTCTGGTGGACCCAAATACGGCGATGATGATCCCTACGCCGCTGTTCTGCTCTCCAGAGCAAATACAGAGCGATGACTCTCTCGATAAATGACCCATCAACAACAGACATCTTGTAAAAAGATGGCCGCCAACGGGGTTCGAAACTTTTGAAACTTTCGCCTCTGACGCGCGTAAATTTCGCTTCAAACTTTTGTTTTTAAGCGCGTCAGTTTCACTCTTGTCGCGCGAATTAACACAAAGTGGTCAAGCGTCAAACTAGGCGCGGTAGACGCGAATTTGACGCGCTATTCGCGTTCGGTGGGAACGCACCATTAAACATTTCTTCTTGGTTTAGTCTATTCGTCATTTTGTAGCCTATTAATTACTTATATCCCTGTTCTCTATTTTTTATTTTTTTTTTGCTCTCATGGTCTGGACTTTATAAGATAACATCTAATAACATCAACTCTTTGTTTGAAACGGCCCTCCAAATTGCAAAGGCCACCTCTGTTATACCACACAACCATTTAAAGTCCCCCTGTGGTGAAAATCAAGTTTTTAATGTTGTTTATATGTGGTGTTTTTAATATGCTTTAAGACAAACTATGTGCAAATTCGTAAGTCAACACCATTGCTGAGTAATTTCTTCTTAAAACTGCAGTGAAAAACACGGTTTGAAATTGCTGGTGTTTCTGACGTCACAAATAACCTTGTAACCAATCAGGGGTGCATTTCCCAAAGCCAACTATGGTCGCAAGTTCCGTCGTTACCAATAGAGTTCAATGGAAATTATGATCATAGTTGGCCAACGATGCTTTTGGGAAACGCACCCCAGATCAACATGTGATCATCAACAAGTGGATCTCTGAGCTGAGTGAGTGAGTGGAGGCGGGGCTCATTTGCATATTCATAGAACCGTATATACTAAATGAGGTGTCGAGTTACATTCTAGATATTTTAAGGCATTGTAAGGCCGTCTAACTCGATCCAATGGCGGTATTCAAATTAGCGGTGAAGGTCTTTGCGTGTTACTGTCTTTTCTCGCGGCAAAGTATTTTTGGTTAAATGCAATACATTTTCTCATATGTATTTTCTCGTTATTTCATCTGACTCCATAAATGAAAAGGCTTTAATGATATCTGTGCATCATTAAATGTGAGCGAATGTTTTACTATTCTTTTAAACTCTTGAATGCAAATAATGTCAAAGTCAATTAGAATAATCAAATGTCACAATTTAATATGTCAGGTAAATGTATCATTATAATTTCATAATCAATTCAAGGATAATCAATGCAAAACATCAAATGCTCTAGAACAAAGAGGAAAAAATTTACCCGACAAGAAATGCGTGAGGCTGAGAGTCTTGCAGCTCTCAGCCTCACGGGCCGATCTCAGATATAGAAAAGGCCCTGAGCTCTCGCTGCGTTTCATTATATACCCAGACCTCATTTCAAATCTAAACATCATCCACAATGGAAATTTACCTGTAAGTCACCATTTGCTAGCAGTGGAAAATTAGCATTCAGTCAAATGGTCGAAGATGTTAACTCAAAGACACACCCTCCAGTATTGCAGGGTGTGTCTTTGTTAATTTCCTTTGTTTTCTCAGAGAGTGGCCCTCTCTTAAAGTCCTTCAAGTTTTTCCAGTCTTACAGATTGGCCTCTTGACCACGTGGGTCAAATTCAGATGAACACTTACGTGGTCACAGTAAGACGTTTGTTGTAATCCTCGAGACGTAACTCAAAAATTGTCTTTGCAATGTCAGCATCTGTAGAAGCTTTCAGAGAGCTGTGTTCACATGCAGAACGCCTGGTCTCACCAGGTGTATGTAGCTTGAGTTCAGCAGGTGGATGAAAGGTTTTCCTCTTGCGTTTCAGCCTAGAATGTGACCAAAGTTCATAGAGTCAATCTGGACCTTTGTGACTTGTTCAGTCGACGTGTCATTCCTTCATAGAGAAACTTCTGCTTCTCTGGCACCTTCCCCATGATGATAATCTGACCCTTCTTGACCACTCCTGTCACCTCCAGCGGTGCGGTTGTCTGGGCAGACCTCAGTGGATGAAGGTGTTCTCCTTGGTTCTACACTGCTTCGTGTGAGACACCTGAAAATCGTCTTAAATGTCCACTTCACGATTGAGCACTTGTGAACTTAAAAACGTGAGGAAATGCATCCGAACACATAATGCAACAAAACAAAAACAAAACAGTGGATGGGTTCATGTCAGCAAGTGTGATTGGTACATCTGGTCTCAAATCTTCTAAAAGGTCCTGAATGGTAAGGTGATCTCATTTTAAATATCCAATTCTCCATTACCACTGTGATGAAGTTAAATGGTAGTGGAATTATAAATATACTTGGTCTGAATCATTTAAAGGAAACGCAGCAAGAGGTCAGTGTAATCTAAACAATCAAATATATCCTATGCATCAATAAATCATGTAATAACAATAATAATATTCAATCGAAAATTATGAAGAAATACATATATATATATATATATATATATATATATATATATATATATATATAACCACTGTGTTCAGGAATCTTCTAATGCAAGCCACCTATGCAGATCTAAGTGACTTGGGACATGCTTAGTCATTCAATAATGTAGATAGTTCATCCCTTGCAACAGTTGTGAGCGAGTGTGAGTGTGTGTGGGAGAGAGAGATCGATATACAGAGAGTGTGTGTAAGAGTGTGTGTTCTGGCTAAGTCACAGTCGATGAAAGGGTTAAATTGTAAATTTTGTAATTGATTGAAGCGCTCACTCTTCAGATCTATACGTTTTTTATGATGTTTCTGTTATTAGTGGTATGTTGAGAAATCAGGGGCCCTCCGATTTTCCAACCACCCTAACAACAATCAGAAAATTTTAACATTTTGAAAATTGAATAGCAGGTCTGTTTCTGCTTATAATTTGCATCATCGATTTGTGACTGTGGCCATTCATATGTATATTACAGTGTTTTTGTGTGAGTGTTGTGAGTAGCGTATGCTATGTGCGTCTCTGTTAGACTGTAATCCATGGATCAGCTCTACCATCCTATATGTGTGTGAAGCTATCCGGATCTGTTAGTGTGAAGATGTACAATAGGTCTTTAGTGAAGTGACACTTTCGGACTCTATGTCATCTTTATCTTCTTATGATGTATAGTTTTCAGCCTGGATAGACTTGATCTATTCCAGGTGATGGTGATGGAGGAGTGTGTAGTGATGGAGGAGTGTGTAGGGATGGAGGAGTGTGTAGAGATGGAGGAGTTTGTAGTGATGGAGGAGTGTGTTCAGTGTTCATGTCTAGGAGATGGGTGGAATCTAATCTATAATAATTGTGTTGTAAATTTTTATCCAGTTCTAAACTGGGAGGCCATATTTATGCAGTAATGTAATAGTGTGACGTGTGAAAAGGCCTTTGTAATTTCTTTTCACCCATCTCCCGAGTCTCAGGTTATGTTCTAACAATCCCGCTGTCCTGGCTCTGATGCAGGTTGGGTCCGGCCCATCCTGGCATCCGTCCTTCAAGGAATTACAGTAATAAACCTGAGACAGAAACAAATGCAGAGAGAATCACAGTTAATTCTGATGTTTTCAACAGTTTCAAATTCAGACATGTGGAATTCTTTTCCTTTCTCCATTATCATGTCCATTGAAATTTTAATTCCAGTTGTCACATGAAACCGAGTTTCATTGATCAGGTCTGAATTATTGCTGTTGTTTCAGTGCAGTGTGTGACACCAAAAAGCTGCTTCTGCAGTGGAGCCTTCAAAGTCTGCTGTGTCATGAGCATTAGAGATCCCAGTTCTGCTGGGGAAATTTTCTGGATTAACCAAAGTTTTTCTCACTCATATTGTTATGAGATCAAATGGGTCAATGCCCATTGCTTTATTTCAAAGTTGCTCTCTTTACAGTCAGATCTGTGGGCAGAAATTAGTTCACCTGTTTCGGCGTTGCCTGTTTAGCATTTGCTTTTTTTTGGTGTCATTCACACAAGTACAGATCTCTTGTGACCTGCAAAAGACTGTGATACTTCTGTTCACACCCTCCTTGTAAATTTACTTCTCTGATCAGATTCAATTTTAGTTGGTGCGTCCCAGTTAAGGATGATTTGGTTTGCTATTACCTGTGCCACACTTCTGGTTGTGTTTTTGTAAAGGCAAAAAAAAAAAAGCACATCCCCTCCCCCTTTGGCACTGGATAGCAGGCCAATGAAATCGAATTGTAAGGATTAAATGTCACACCTCTCCAATTAATGCACTGTTTGGCGATTACAATATAATGTATATTATAATTTGAGTTATAGTACAATTATATTATATTAAAAGGAATATAAATTAAATTATATTGTTTCTGGTCTCTAAAGAGTCTCTGGAACAACTTAGTTGTCAAAGTGTCAAAGCTTTACTGGTCAGTGCATTGTATGTACAGCAACGGTCAGGCTGATAGCCAATGAGGAATTGTGTTGTTGTTTAACACCCAATGAACCGCAAGCACATGCTAAACACATGGTCAAATCTCTGCTCATTCTCATGTCAATACATTTCAAAATGAAAAGGTTCCTTGGCTCAAGGCTGATCAGAAGCACATTCGCGGTTTCTGATGTAGATTTCAAATGCCTGTTAGTTTAATTGAATCTTTTTAAAGACTACATAAAGGCAACGTGGCCATTTTAACGTTTGATTATTCTATTTACTCTATTTTATATTTTCCCCGTTTTTAGATTAGGAAACTATGTCGCTTAGAGGTCCTCACGTTTTCTGTCTTAACGTTGGTCTCACGATCACAATCCGATCAGTTTCATCACAGAACAGAGGTAATTGGCTATATACCTGAGATTTGCCGTATTCACACGCAAAGACACTTTCATAGCCCCCATGGAATTGCATCTGTCTGAATTTAATTTAGTCACTTTACCTCAGTAGAGGTTTTGGCCACCATTAAAGACGCTAGTCGACCAACTTCACTTCTCTTATGGCTTTGGCATGGCCAAGCCCGTGGTGTCCCACGTCATACTTATCTGAAATAACGCTAAACCAAAATAGACAAAGCAGACGCACCCGAATCTAGGTCGGTCAAACAGCATTTCGCTCTTCTAGACGGAAATAACTCGTCTTTGCAAACCAAGTACACTTGAACCTGTGTAGAATATTGGTCGTCACCAATCTGATCCAAAAATTGCGGTAACATACGAATCCGTTTATAATTGGGAAAATAATTGTAGAGCAATTCAGAATTAATTCAAACGTAACCCTTTATAAATGTAGGCGAAAACAGCTCCCATAGAATGGAGAGGTAAAGTATGCGTTCTCTAAAGCTTGTTGTTTCTCTTTTGTAGATTTCAAATGCACTGTGAAAACACATTGTAACCACATGGCAATCCTATGCTCCTGTATAAGGAGGCAAACAGATTTCTCATAGACACGTTTATACAGTATACACAAGATACATGGCCTAGTATGCATGGCATCTACAGCCTTAATAAGTGCTACATCCAACACTTACAGTTAAGCAATCATGTGTTTCAAAGAATAAACTTAACTAGCCTATGTGCACATATAGTAGCACAAAGTAGCATAAAGTGCGTTCTATGAGCACAATGTGTTAAGTACAATTACAAATCCAAAACAAGGATATCTTTAAAATCTATTAACAAGGGGTTTCATTCTTCATCTGCGCCGCCACTATCATGTCCTCACGTATTTCAGTTCCGGACTAAACAAATGGCTTTCCGATCCGTAATAATGCAAACAACATTTCATTTTGGTGATCAAAAATGAGTTTTAAAGGATACAATTATTGACTACAAGAAATAATCACTGGCTTTTATCAGTTTGTGTGCAGCTACATTTTTAATGGTAAAATGTAGTCCAAATCAACTCTAAAACATGATAAAATATTTTTAGAATTATAAATTTTAATAATATAATTACAATTAAATTTCAGTAATGTAATAAGCCTATGACTGTTAAATTGTCAATTAATTGCATTGATAGATCTTTATTTTGTAAAATGCTTTTCTTTCCCAGCGGGCATTGTGGTTTCCACATTTCACACGATTAAACGCATTAATGATGCCTTCTTAAGGCACTTGGAAGGGAAAAAAATAATGATAGCTATGCTGTGGGATCGTTCCATACAGATTTTTCACTCACTTTTTGTTATTTTAGAGCCCTTCACCTTTTAACCTTCCAAAACTCAAGGAAAAGTCTTCTGAATGGTTATGCTAATGATGGGAAGTTGACTCCAAAAGAGTCGATTCCTCGACTCTCAATAGCCGTGTCGGAATCGACTCCAGGACAGGAATCGACTATCAGTATCGATTCTGTATTTTTTTTTTTAAGACGTGAGGTGTGTTCGTGTTATTTTTTTCCAGTCTACGGTTCGACATCGGTTGCATCGGATGTAAGCGATCGGCGAGAGTTGTCCAGGCGGAGAGAAGCTGAAAACGGAGAAATGAAGTCAGACACTTTCTGCTTCCCGTAGTGACGCTTGCGCTGTGTTTGCATAATGCATACTTTACCGCAGCTGAAGTGAAATAAATGCAATATTTGTCAAATACACAGATGTTTCAGACACTTTTCTATTGAATACTTTTGTAGGCCTACTGCTTAATACAGTGCCTGTTTGCATTTTTAATCAGTTTTATTTTGACTAACATGACACAATATAACATCCTGACTACACGTATACTGTTGTAAAAAAAAACAGATTTGTCGATCAGAATGTCCCATCCAGTACTGGAGTGGGAAAGAAGTTTTTTTCTTTTATTCCTGACCCTATTTTGATTAAAAGTAAATGGAGTAAAGGAGTCGACTCCGCCGACTCCAATATTGGAATCGACTCAAAAAAAAACCGGATTCGAACACCCCTAGGTTACGCCCCATGTCACGTGGGCCGTGACGTGTCCGCTGTATAAAACCGCTCGCTCCCTCTTCCTCGCTCTCTTTCTCCTGAAGCACGTGGATCGTGAGCTCTTTCTCAGACACAAAGAAGAGTTTATCGCCATTAAAACGTGCTCATAATGAATCAAACGCGAAGAAGATGCGAGCACAGCGCTTCCAGACCACCGTGATTAAGTAAGTAAGTCTGAAAACGGATGTTTTTTTAATCGCACGAGGTTTATTCGTGCACGTGCAGTAATGGCGGTCAGTGTTAAACTTTGCACGGTTTGTCTTTCAGCAGGCCGGGTTAACTGTGACTAGATCATGATTGCCTGGTGTCTGTTTTACTGCGATTATGGCACGGAGTTCTCTGAATTGGTGGGTATTGAATTTCATATTTTCTTGATATTGCGTTTTAAAAAAGAATTGTATGTGTATATATATATATGTAATGCGTTTAAATGTAAAGTTGACCGTGTTCTGTGATGAGATAGGAAGTGCCGTCTGATGCGATAACTGACGATGGCAAACCAAAATGATTCTGAGACACAATGTTCAGATATGAAGTCCATCACTGCTGAACCACTGAATCTGATCACATGATCTCTCTCTCTTCAGGTGAACGTCTGGATCTGCTTCAGTGCTGAGCAGGTAAACATCTCTTCTCAATCCTCTGTTCACACACACGTTTGGCTGAATCTTCCCGAGATGAAAACACTGTGTTGAAAGCGGGGTCGTGGCTTGTGGTATATTGGGGCCCACCCACCCCTGACCCCCCAATGTGCCCGAGTCCCGGCCCGGCTGGAGATGCCCTCTGAACTCCCCAAAACTGATGGCCAAATATTCTGAGGAAACAGAGCCAGTGTGAATCTGCAGCGGTGATCTCTTGTGAAACTCGTCTCACTCCTGTTTTCTCTTCACAGACGCAGCAGAAACACCATGAGCTCGTGCTTCACCTGATTCACTGCGGTACGCATAAATCACAGTACATTTATAGTAAAGTGATTTAAGATGTGTAGTTTAATGCTTTTCTTGGGTCAGAATAGTTCTGATGGTTTCTGATTATGAAGGATCAAATCTTAGTTTCAATCCAGTAATACATTTTTTTTTTTCCTGTTCCGGGGTGATTATCTCTCTGAACTCGTGAAACAGTGTCTGTATGGATTTTACCAGATCAGTTTATAAAAGTGGATGCTATTAATGACATTTGTACAATCCGTTTTAGTCTCTTGACCTGATTAAGCAAAGTTTCTTTAAACAACTAGGGCTTTCACTAACTGTTTTGGTAATCGTGTGGTTTTGTGTGTATATGAATAACAGTCTTTAAATTACTTAAACACATGTTTAATAACAGTGAGTCAATTAGTTCAAATAAAGTGTCAATTATATTTTATTGAACTCTTTTAAAATGCATAATGTGACATGCATAAAATGTAAATGTTATGTACTATCGTATTATAACAAATGAGGGTGTGTGACTTTACAGCAGATCAAATCCAAGCGGCAACCTTCCTGTCTCTTGACACCAACACTGAAGTGACTTAAACTGCAATTCATCGTCTGGCCGCTAGAGAGACTGCAAGAGTCAATCCCATAAACCCTCATGTTAAAATGCCCAACTTTACAGCAGGGAAAATGGTTTACAAAAAATGGTTTTGGTCTAAATAGCTCATTTTTCCCTACATGACAACTGTTAGGGGTGATTTTTTATTTTTAATTGAGCCTTAAAGTTGTGCATAAAGGCGTGGCCACTTGAGTGACCGGTGGATTGTCGCTACTAGCTGTTTGTTAGCGTCACATCACTTAAGATAATCCACCTAGCTGTCCATTTTTCTTTTACCCGCCGGTGACACGCTTCCAAGATGGCGACGGCCGGCTCCGCCCGCTTGTGCTCGAAGATGCTCCTCAGAAACATAAGGGTGACGTCACGCACACTTAGCCATATTTTTATTCTGTTCAAATCCCAGTTTAATATTGGCCAAAAAACTAATTCAAATATCCACTTAATCTTTAATATTTGGCCACTTTGATAGAAATGTTGCAGCCGCTGTAATTTCTTGAACTGAGTTCTATGTTCTTGCTCATCGTGATTTCAGAAAAGTTGAAACCTTCGCTCTGTTTCAATATTTTTCTAAATATTGATTAATCTTCCTGTGTAGGTTTATAAACCTGTTACAAATCTGGTGAAATGGTGCACATTGTGTTCCCAGATGAACGTTATAAACAACCCAAACCTACAGAGATGGAGTTTGAGACGCTCCACGTGTGTGAATGGTTAAAGCGTCGCGCTTCACTCAAACCAGCAGTGCATAGATTAACTCAATCGAACTGCGGCCTTTGACTTCACAATAGCACTGATTTTAAATGCTTTAATTGTATATCAGTGAAGCTCTAAATGGTCTAATAATGTGGTTCGTGGATTTTCGTGCTTTGAATCCACCGCTTCCGGTTTTTCCAGATAATCGACACAGTAAATTGCATTTGAGGACTTTTTAAAATCAAGCACTTGAATTAAACCAAGGAATTGTGACCGCTGTAAACAAGCACTGCAACTTATTGAAATGTTTAATATTATACAGACACTTAATACTTGTTGTAGCATTTAATAACCTACTCTTTCAATTTAATTCAATTTTCAATTAGCAGTTGGTTTGTGAAAGTTGTTTTTATGCAGGTGTGGACTGTTTTTGTAGTTTAACAGCGTTCTGACCTGCAGGTTTGAGGCGTTTAAGTGCTGTGAATCAATTGAACCATTTTCTTTGTTTTCCAAAAGCGTTTATATGTAAAGTTGACTGTTCTGTGATGAGACAGGAAGTGCCGTCTGATGCGATAACTGACGATGGCAAAACCAGTTCTTTCTGAGACATAATGTTCAGATATGAAGTCCATCACTGCTGAACCACTGAATCTGATCACATGATCTCTCTCTCTTCAGGTGAACGTCTGGATCTGCTTCAGTGCTGAGCAGGTAAACATCTCTTCTCAATCCTCTGTTCACACACACGTTTGGCTGAATCTTCCCGAGATGAAACACTGCGTTGAAAGCGGGGTCGTGGCTTGTGGTATATTGGGGCCCACCCACCCCTGACCCCCCAATGTGCCCGAGTCCCGGTCCGGCTGGAGATGCCCTCTGAACTCCCCAAAACTGATGGCCAAATATTCTGAGGAAACAGAGCCAGTGTGAATCTGCAGCGGTGATCTCTTGTGAAACTCGTCTCACTCCTGTTTTCTCTTCACAGACGGAGCAGAAACACCATGAGCTCCTGCTTCACCTGATTCACCGCGGTACGCATAAATCACAGTACATTTATAGGAAAGTGATTTAAGATGTGTAGTTTAATGCTTTTCTTGGGTCAGAATAGTTCTGATGGTTTCTGATTATGAAGGAACAAATCTGACCCAAGATCAGTGTTTAGACATTCAAGCCTGTGATGAAACAAGTTATCCCTGTCTGAAAAAAACATGTTGAGTTATGGTAACCTGAGGCTTCATATAAAAATGGAATACATTTTTTAAAAATAAAACAATTTTTTTTAATATGTAATTAACTGACTTTTCTCCCACTTTCTGCAGAAATGCCCCACAGTGTCTGTGTTGGAGAGTGACTGAAACCTGCTTTATAATAAACATTGTAAAAAGATATGAAAATGCCTCCCGTCTGTGTTCATGTGTTGAAGACTGAGTTAAGTGATGTCCCAAAGCATGTACGTTAAAAAGAGCATGTCCCCGGGTTGTCTATTTCCGGTGGATTTTCGAAGTTTGGATCCGTGCTCATAACCGCTAATATTGCCCACTGCGCTCTGGAGGAGGATCTACAAACACGGGTAAAAAGTGTTGAACTACAAACATGGTGGATATGCTTGAGTGAGAGGTTTGATAAAGGTTTGAGTGACTAAAAAGTTTAACCTGATAAAATAATTAGTTGTCCTTTCATCTGCAATTAATGCTGTGGACTTTTATAAAGATCAGTTTTGTCATTAACTTTGCATCATGCATTGATATGAGGAGAATCTCCGCATGAAAGTCCCGCGACTGCAGATAAGCATTTTAGCATTTCTCTCCGGTACGGTAGGAAATGATCTGGATGATTTCAACTGTGACAGCAAGTTATAAAGATCCAATTGTGTGATGTGAATGATAGTATGTCCCAAAGCTTGTCTGCTCTTTTGCTACACTCTCAAAAGTATCTCCTTTTTCTTCACGAAAAGTGGTAGCCTACTTTCAAGGTGTATAAGTAAGTGAATTGGGACTTAATGGGAATTAATTCCTGAAAAAGAGGTTCTGAAAAGTCGTGCTCAAAACATGAGCGCATTGAAAATGAATGGGAGACTAATTTTATCTTAGTGAAACTTTTGGTACTGCGCCCAAACAAAATCTTACTGCAAGCTCTTTTGAGAACATCAGTTTTGAAACCCATGTTTCGATTTATTTTTTTGCGTTTCTCAGTTGTAAAGTAAAATATGTTTGAAAATATGAAATAACAGAACAGTCCTAGAGGGTTACTGAGTAATGATAATTAGCTAGGTTAGGCTACATGTTTAGTTCTAGGGTCAGAATTAGGTTTAGGTTTAGTTCCATGTAATTAAGCATAATTCATACTATAGTTAGTACATGTAACGTGTAACAACGACACTGTAAAATAAAGTGTTAACGTTACCGAAGGACCCTTCAATCTGTTACAAGCCCATATCTGGAAGCACTACGTCACGTGTTTGTTTCATTGTACTTATTATTATATAGCATTTTTTATTACTTAATTTACGTATTGTCTTTTATACACGTAAGAGAGCTGATGTTTACCATATCTGATTCCCAGCAGAAGAAACTGAATGTTTATGGTGAAATCTGTGCGAAGTGGCCTTAATGGGAATTATCCCCGCCAAATTATTACCCCCCGAAATAGGAATACGTGGTACTGATAAATGCTTAGTTAATATAGTTCACTTACACAAGAGTTCTAGTAAATAAAAAATAACTGTAGAGAGTACTTGATCATTTAGTTGAAATAAAATGTAATTGTTACCAGTGGCGTATCCAGGACATTTTTTGGGGGGTGGCCAAGATGGCACACAAAGCTAGTGTGGGGTGGCCATGGCATAGCAAAGTTAATGCGTATATGTACGCAACCGACCATGGTTCGAATCCCGGTCCTTTGCTGCATGTCACATCCTCTCTCTCTCCCATGATTTCCTGTCTCATAACTGGTCAAATAAAGGTGACTATCCTGTTAAAAACAGTCCTAACCACCTATCACAGTCCCCAAGTATCTGGTTATTTTAACATGTCTATTTTTAATCAGTAATTATGGTCAGGATAGGGTAAACACTTTCTAAGAGCTATTTTCTTGTAGTGGATTAACTTGTCTCTTCATAAGTTAGATTAGAGTAGCAAAATAAACTGCTCTTAACTCATCCTATATAGAATAACATGCATCAGTCATCAACTCATCATCTGTGTCACCTGTATTGTTACCTGAGTTTGCTTTACTAATCGAGGCACCATCTTATGTTACATAAAAACACAGAAATCCAACAGGACAAACCAAAATGCTTAAAGATAGGACCTTACCTGTAAAAGCAAAAGAAAAACTAAGCTTGTAAGTAAAAAAACATAAATATTTGTTGTTCTTGACATGCTTAGTATATGTTATTATTTAGCTTAGATATAATTTTTTAGAGATACTGGAATTTGAATTTCTTAATTTGTTCTTTGCCAGGTGTGTTTTTATTTAACCACAAGAGGGGACTTAAACTAGTAAAGCAAACACGGGTAACAGGTAACAGAGGATGGCCTGATGACTGAATAATATCATTAGGATGCCTTGTGATGTATGAAAATGTGCAAAAAGTGGTTTTCAACTGAGACAGTATTCATATCCAAGGCCCCGATGAAGGTATAAATTTAAACATTGGCTTTGATTCAGCATACATTAATAAGTTAATTTAAGTGAAGATGAGCTAACTGATTCAAACAAAAACAGCCCTTAAATAACAGAGTAAATAAATACGTCACAGCTTGTTCTTGTGTTACACTGTCAAAAAAATCAATAAAACCGGCAGCTGTGGTTACCAGAGTTTTACCGTCAAAAATACAGTATCAACGTTATTGGTTTTAACATAAACCGTATTTCATAATCTGATTTAATGTTAATTTACCAACCCATTGAAGTATTAATACCTGTTTTGTACCATTGTAATACACTGACAACCAACAATCACCACAGCAGTGATGAGAGTCACGTGATATATCAAAGATTATCTCAAGCAATCTTCCACAAGAAAGTTAATATTATTATTTTGAAGCTGCACAGTGTGATTCGCACAAACATTAAACACCATCACGGTAACACACATGAAATTATAAAAATGCAATAAACATTAATTTAACAACATTAAATGTGACATAAAACCCTAATGTACATAACTGCTTAGAAAAGAACTAAGAAAACTAAGAAGAAACATAGTTATTTCAATAAAAATACATAAAATCTGAAGTGTCACGCAGGGAATTGTGGGAATGTCAATTTACGGTTTTTCACTGTAAATTATACAATGAGTTGTTCTTTTTCACTTCAAAAACTGTAAATTTAACGGTATTTTACAGTAAAATTACATTAAATGTACCGTTAGATCTATCACAGTTATTTACCGTATATAGTAAGGAACTTTCTGTTAACCAATTCACAGTTTTGCACTGTAGCATTTTTACAGTCTTTTACCGTTAAAATCACGATCATTTTTTACAGTGTATAACTTAAATCTAGACTGTCACACTATATTTCACACACGGGTTGGCCAAAAATATAACATTAGCTCTATTCTCGTTACACCGCCAAATAACTCGTTACACCGCCATGGAATGCTATTTTCTGGACTGAAGACTTGTGGGTGGCCAATGAGCTTTCAGGGGTGGCCCTGGCCTTCCCAGGCCATCCCCTAGAATCGCCATGTTTTGGATGCTGAATGTTGAAGTCTGTGTGACTCAAGTATGGTCAATTACAAGATTTTCACAAATTTAGAGGATAAATGTATGTCCTGATATAAATCAGGACATGAATGTTAGCAATAACATCATAAAAGATCATTAATTGACATGAAAGATTTTTACGGTGTACATCATTAATTCAGTAATTAAAACATATATAGATATTTTATATATTTTGTTTTATTTGGTTCCAAGTGACCAACCAAAGGGATTACTAATTGCCATAATGGTGACTAAAAATATTTTAGGAAAATCAACATCAATTTATGAAGTCAACTAATGTGATTTTCTCTCAAATGTTTCAGTTGTATTGACAATTCAACATTCAAGTTGACTTTGGGAAATGAGTGAATGCAAACAGAGAAAAATAACTGCAAAAGTGGAGGAAATGAGTGAAAAGTCTAAGAATTTCCCCGCCTCAAAAACCACACTCAAACCAATTAATTAATCTTAACTTGGGTTTTCTGAGTAAACAAAGCATATGGATAGTACAGATTAACTAGATTTTTACAATTAAGTTAAGACATTAAGTAAAGTTAACTAAAAAGTTTTAGTTAGAATCACTGTTGGATTTTACATATAGGCTTACAATTAGCCTACCTCAATGCATTAAAACAAAAATGAAACTATACAGACAAAGTGCCATAGCCTAGATCTTATTCATGTAGCCTACTCTGTTTGTTTATAAATAGATTTTTTTGTCGAGTTTTATGAACTAGTTTAAGATTGTTTTCCACACATATTCGTTCTGCACATCTCTTTGTGCTTAAAATAAAGCATGTCTTATTGTATATTCATGAGTAAAGGAATGTTATTGGCTACACTTTGATGTCCCAAAATATTTCTAAAAAAAAAGTTTGCTTTCATTCAGGTTTTGTGGCATTTAATCAAATAATTTAGGCTATAAGTAGGCCTAGGCTATCTGTATTCGTGTGTTCCTGTATGTTTATATTTTTATAGTCTATGGTTGATATCAATCTTCAAGTTCCATGAAGTATTTTGCACGTGTACACAGCCGGTTTTTCAACATTTTCACGAATGAATCAACGTCACGATCAAGGTTGAATCACTGTTGAGTTTCGTTTTGAAGGTGAATAGGGGGTTCGTTGTTTCTGTATAGATCAAAACGGATTTTCTTTTTCAAATGCGATTTTTATCATACATGTTTTGACCTTATGCGTGTTGTTTTAGTGATTGGATGAAAAACTCTTTGGACCCACCCAGTAGCCTATCTGAGGCGAGCGCCGCTGATAGTGCACCGAGACGGATCTTCCAGATGAAGCTACAACGAGCATGATGCACAGGTTTTACTCAAAAATGAGATTACTTGCGTTCATTTTCGTGGCGTTCACTCTGATGGTGTCTGACGGTATGTAGGCCTAGGCCAATACTTTTTTCCGTTTTAGAAAATATTGTGAAAAAAAAAACGTATTGATTTTTGCCATTGTGATTTATATGTCCACTCCTCTTATGTTTCAATCTGGTACAGAATACTTGTTCTATTTTTTTTAACTCGACATTAACACAGTAACCTATGCCTTCTAAACTAGTTGTTGTTTTGAATCATGTCTTTATACACTTGTGCGACTTTTACAAACTGATTAATTTCATTAAACCGCAAGTGAAAGCAGATCTGCAATAACTTTCCCAGATAGCAAGCAACCATCGAAAGAATGTAAAATCAATGTTTATATGTCAACGTTTACCGCATTGAATCCACACACACACACACACACACACACACACCAAAAAAAAAAAACATTTATTGTTTTAACATTGATTGCGGGTGCAGACAACAGTTTATTCAATAACGTGGTTTCGATGGTGGTTTCTAGGGTGTTTCCCTAAATGTGCATTAATTTGTATGAAATTTGCAATGAAAATAATGAGGGACATGCGAGAGGGAGAAACGCAGAGTCGGATCACTCAGCATGCGTGCTAAAGTACAATTTTCAAAAGTTAATACAAAAGTTTCCTTTGATTAGTTTGAAACTTGCTGCTGCTATACCTTTTTTATACATATAAAATGCATACATATTTTTTGTTTTTTTGTTTGTAATGTTTGTTTCAGGGTTTTTAGTGAAAGGTCCCTCTGGTCCTCTGGTTGTTGCTCTGGGATCTTCAGTGGTTTTGCCCTGTTATGTTGATGAACCCTTACCTTTGAAAGGACTGAAGATGATTTGGATACGAACAGATATCAATACTCTAGTTCATCTGTTTGTAAATGGTAACAGTCGACCAGACGCCCAGTATCAGGATTATCATGATAGAGCTCATTTCTTCACTGATCAAATCAAACATGGAAACTTCTCCCTCCATCTGGAAAACCTGAGAGCTGAAGATAAGGGTTTTTACACATGCAAAGTTTTCACTGAGCTGGATGCTGGTGAAACATTTGTTGAAATTAAAGAAGTTGGTAAGTTTCACTGGAGGGTTTTATGAATATACTATAGCTTTAAAATCGTTTTCTATTGTGATATTGTTGATGTTTGTTCTTCCAGAGTATCTGAATGTATCAGGATCAGATGATCCCGTATCTGCGTTTGTGGGTGAAGACGTAACTCTGAACTGCTCTGTACACTCTCACATCCCTCCTGAACACATTGAATGGGTGTCATGGAGGAAGACGGATGAAGATGAAAATATCCAAGTTCTACTCTTGCAGAGAAATAAAATTCAGCCAGATTCATCAGATGAGCGATACAGAGACAGAGTTGAATTTTTTACTGATGAAATCCCCAAAGGAAACTTCTCTCTCACACTGAAAAGAACAAGATATGGGGACAAAGGAGTTTACATGTGTCATGTGAAGACTGGACATTTGTCCGCAAATACAACCGCTGTACTGGAGCGACTCGGTGAGTCGACAAGAGAACACCTTTAAACTTATTTTTAACCTCTACCACAGTCCGTGTGACCACATCCAACATCTGTTTGTGTAATCGAATTTCCATTTTTCTCAATGGACGGTCGCCAGTTTTGACAAGTAAATGAAACTAACTTGTCAAAAAACAAATATTTCAAAAGATTTATTTAGCCTTACATAATAACCTACCATATGTGCAACCTTTAAGTAAAGCCACCTTTATTTATACAGCGCTTTATATAATAAAGATTATTTCAAAGCAGCTTTACAGTGATAACAGGAAAATAATGCATTGGGAATAATGCATTCCCAATTTGATTGTTACCATTGTTGTTTGGCATGCTGACTCAAACACGGTCTATTGCATATACTGTCACAAATGAAGAGGGATTATATCAACCCATTTAAAAGTTTCACAAGGTGTTTATGACACAAGTTGAAAGAATGTTTCACACTAACCTTAAAAAAAAAACTTCCCACTAACATCAAGAAAACGTCCCGGTTACGTATGTAACCCTCGTTCCCTGAGTAGGGAACGGAGACGTTACGTCGGATGACGACGAATGGGGTTTCGCTTAGAAAGCCTATCAACTTCGAGTATTACAAAACGAGCCAATGGCAAAGAAATGCCATGGGTCTGCGGAATTTGCATGACGTAACTCCGCCCCACCTCGTGGGTATAAAAGGAGGACGCCAGCAACAGGCAGATATGTTTCTTCGCTGAGGAGCCAAGACTGAGCTCAGGCGATCCCCGCGGTACAGCGGAAAGTGGCAGGCAGACGTAACGTCTCCGTTCCCTACTCAGGGAACGAGGGTTACATACGTAACCGAGACGTTCCCTTTCGTTGTCACTCCGAGTTACGTCGGATGACGACGAATGGGGTTACCAGTCTAATCACGCCACCTTCTCAGCTGTCTTCCAGTGCCCTGCGTAAATCTGAGATCCCTGTCGTGAGACTGGAACGGGCGAAGGACTCCTATTTAGCACAGGAATACCAAGGTACACAGGGGAGCATATCCCAAAGTTTAGGGGAAATATGCAATTACTGCCAACCCAGAGGGGGGGGACTTAGAGAATACACATATGACCCGAAGGAGACATATGGAGAACACTGGGGTGTCCAGCCGCAGGTGGAATATTTCAACCCCAGGGGTGGCAAGGTGGCTTGCCAAGGGAAAGACACACGCTCAGAGAGGCTTACAGTGGAAATACACATGTGGGGGTCGCTCAGAGGAGGGACCATGCACACGGGAGGCACCTAGCCGACGCACAGGCAATAGACACTGGCGCCAACGTCAGGAGTGCTGGAGGAACTCAGGGCTTTTCGGGGAAGCTCACCTGAGGAGAATATCGCACGTATCCAGTCCGTGGAGTGGAATGGCGAGCAAGCGAAGACACCTGAGCGGGTCCAGTACTAGCTGGTTGAAGCGAGTACATGAGAGGACACTGGCTCCACTCGGAGATTGTAGAATCTGGCGAATGTGTTAGGTGTCGCCCAGCCTGCAGCTCTGCAGATGTCTGTTAGCGAGGCGCCATGCACTAGAGCCCAAGAGGATGCCACACTCCGGGTGGAGTGGGCGGTCACACCAAGGGGGCACGGTCGACCTTGCTGCTGGTATGCCAAGGCAATGGCGTCCACTATCCAGTGAGACAGCCTTTGCTTGGAGAGAGCCTTTCCCTTCAGCTTCCCACCATAACAGACAAAGAGCTGGTCTGAGGTCCTGAAACACTGCGTCCTGTCTACATAGGCGCGGAGGGCGCGTACTGGACAGAGCAGTGCCAAGGCTGGGTCTGCCTCCTCCGGGGGCAGCGCTTGCAGGTTCACCACCTGGTCCCGGAAGGGAGTGGTAGGAACCTTGGGCACATATCCAGGCCGGGGTCTCAGGATCACGTGAGAGTAAGCCGGCCCAAATTCCAGGCACGCTTCGTCAACGGAGAATGCATGCAAGTCCCCCACCCTCTTGATGGAGGCCAATGCAACCAGGAGCCAGGAGTCTTCATAGACAGGAACTTAAGCTCCACTGATTGCAAAGGCTCAAAGGGAGCACTCCGCAGGGCAGTTAGAACCACTGAGAGGTCCCAAGAGGGAACGAGAGGAGGACGAGGAGGATTCAGTCTCCTCGCTCCTCTCAGGAACCTGATGATCAGGTCGTGCCTTCCAACAGACTTACCTTCGACTGGGTCATGGTGTGCGGCAATAGCGGCAACATAGACTTTCAGGGTGGAGGGAGACAGCCTTCGCTCCAGCCTATCTTGAAGGAAGGAAAGCACGACACTAATCGAACATCTCCGGGGGTCTTCTTGAAGAGAAGAGCACCAGTTGACGAAGAGGTTCCACTTCAACGCGTAGACGTGTCTCGTGGACGACGCTCTAGCGGAAGTGATGGTAGCCGCCACCGTAGGTGGAAGGGTAATCAAACCTGCTTCGTCCCGTCCAGGAGCCACACGTGGAGGTTCCAAAGATCGGGACGAGGGTGCCATAGGGTGCCCCGTCCCTGAGAAAGGAGGTCCTTCCTCAGGGGAATCGGCCAGGGAGGTGCTGTCGCGAGGAGTACTAGTTCGGAGAACCAGGTCCGGGCGGGCCAGTATGGCGCGACCAGAATGACCTGCTCCTCGTCCTCCCTGACCAAGAAGGCTCACTGGGGGAAACGCATATTTGCGGCCCCGCGGCCAGCTGTGCGCCAGTGCATCCGTGCCGAGCGTGCCCTCGGTCAGGGAATAGTACAGGGCGCAATGGGTCGAGTCGTGAGAGGCAAACAGATCTATCTGTGCGTCCCCGAACTGGTCCCAAATCAGCTGAACCGACTGGGGATGGAGTCGCCAATCTCCCGGGAGGGGCTGAAGCCGTGAGAGCTCGTCGGCTGCACAGTTCAGGGCTCCGGGGATGTAAATGGCATGAAGCGACCTCAGATGCTTCTGACTCCATATGAGGAGGTGGCGGGCGAGTTGCGACATACGGCGGGAGCGTAGACCACCTTGATGGTTGATGTACGCTACAGTGGCGGTATTGTCTGAACGGACTAGTACGTGTTGGTTCTTGAGCACGGCCCGGAAGCGGCGCAGAGCAAGACGTACGGCCAGCAACTCGAGGCAATTGATGTGCCAGAGGCGGCGGGGTCCTGTCCAGGAGCCCGCGGCAGCACGTCCATTGCACATGGCACCCCAGCCCGTGGAGGAGGCATCTGTCGTTACAACAACATGCCGCGAAGCTCGTTCCAGGGGCACTCCGGCCCGTAGAAAACTGAGGTCCGACCACGGGGTGAAGGTCTGACGGCAGGACGGAGTAACAGTTACTCGGAAGGTGCCGTGTTGCCATGCCCACCTCGGGACTCGGTCGCGAAGCCAAAGCTGAAGCGGTCTCATATGAAGCAATCCGAGCGGTGTTGGCACGGCTGCAGATGCCATATGCCCCAGGAGCCTCTGAAAGAGTTTCAGTGGAACAGCACTCTTGCCCTTGAACTGTCTCAGGCAAGTCAGCAGTGACTGCGCGCGCTCGCTCGTAAGCTGCGCGGACATGGCGACCGAGTCGATGTCCATACCGAGAAAAGAGATCCTCTGCACGGGGCAAAGTTTGCTCTTTTCCCAGTTGACCCGAAGGCCCAGACGAGCTAGGTGCCGGAGCACTAGGTCCCTGTGTTCGCATACCTGGTCTCGAGAGTGAGCTAGGATCAGCCAGTCGTCGATGTAGTTCAGGATACGAACCCCGTGTTCCCGAAGGGGAACAAGGGCTGCCTCGACGACCTTCGTGAAGACGCGAGGAGACAGGGCTAGCCCGAAAGGGAGAACCGCGTACTGGTATGCCTGCCCCTCGAAGGCAAACCGAAGGAACGGTCTGTGTCGAGGGAGAATGGAGACATGAAAGTAGGCGTCCTTCAGGTCGATTGCTGCAAACCAATCCTGGGGCCGCACACATCCGAGAATGTGTTTGGCAGTGAGCATCTTGAACGGCAGCCTGTGAAGGGAACGGTTCAGCACACGCAGGTCCAGGATTGGTCGTAACCCACCGGTTTTCTTGGGGACAATGAAGTACGGGCTGTAGAAGCCGGTCCTCATCTCGGCCGGAGGGACGGTCTCGATCGCACCCTTCGCCAGCAGGGTGGCGATCTCTGCTCTCATGATAGGGGCGTTGCCACCGACCAAAGTGGAGCGGACTCCCCTGAAGCGGGGAGGAGACCGCGCGAACTGAATCGCGTAGCCGAGCCTGATCGTCCGTGCGACCCAGCGGGACAGGAGGGGGAGCTCTAGCCAGGCTCCCAAAAACTGTACCAGCGGGGTCATACGGACCACAGACTTCCCACCGATGGTGCAGCAGGGCGGAATGACTGGCCCGGACGTGGACGGCATAGCGGCCCGGTGTGGGGGCACAGTCATTAACCGCGCCCTGACAGAGGAGACCAGGGAAGGAAGAACGTTCCACGGGGGTCTGCTCTGCCAGGGGGCTGGCGACAGAGGCGGAAGGGAGCGGCACGGTCCGGGGACGGCGCGCACTGCCAGCCGGCTCTGGGACAGAGGGGGACGAGGGGTGCACGGCTCGGAGGCGGCGCACCGTGTCGTCCGAGAACTCTGTGTGCTCAGGGATGGGAATGTTACTTCTTTCTTTAACCACATTAGGGTGCTGCCCACCCGTGGGTGAGCAGCGGGGAGTGGAGAACAAAAGATTCTCCCCCGGCCCTCCACCGGGGGAAGGAGTGGTCCTGCTACCATCTCCTGAGAAGTAATTTTCAGCATCCCTGAGCAGCCCGTCTCAGGAGCGCCGCTTGGCCCGGCGTTTAGCGGGGGGCGGAGCTGGAGAGGGCTGGGGCGCCTTCTTACGGCTTCCTCCGCGACCGGGCCTGGGTGGAGGCTGCTGCTTGGGCCGGGCGGGAGGGGCGGGAGCCGCAGGAGGGCGCCCTCGGCGGCGAACAGACTGAGGGATCTGCCCGGTCGGCTGGGTGGAGGCAGCAGCGGGCCGTCGGGGCAGAATGTGCCTAATGGCCTCAGTCTGTTTCTGGGCGGTGGAGAACTGTTGGGCGAAATCCTCCACCGCACCGTCGAATAGGCCGGCCTGGGACATGGGGGAGTCGAGCAGGCGAGAGCGCTCAGCGTCCCGCATGTCAGCCAGGTTCAGCCACAAGTGTCTCTCCTGGACCACAGCTGTGGACATCACCAGACCCAGGGAGCGTGCGGTCACCTTCGTCGCCCGGAGGGCGAGGTCGGTGGCGGCGCGCAGCTCATCGAAGAGCCCTGGGTCCGTCCTACCCTCGTGCATGTCCCTTAGCATCTGCGCCTGATAGACCTGCAGAGTGGCCATGGCATGCAAAGAGGCAGCCGCCTGTCCCGCCGCTCTGTAGGACTTCGCCACTAGGGTAGACGAGAACCTACAGGCCTTGGATGGGTGCTTAGGCTCGCCGCGAGAAGAGGCACTCTGAGGACACAACTGCATCGCAACAGAGCGCTCAACCGGGGGGAGCCCAGTGTACCCACGGGCAGCTGCCCCATCGAGGGGAGGAAAGGCGGATGAAATCAACGAGCGGTCGCGGGAAGACATGGGAGTCTTCCAGGACTTCGAGATTTCATCATGCACGTCCGGGAAGAAAGGTATTGGGGCAGGCTGAGGACGGGAAGCCGCAGCTGCACCCAAAAACCAATCGTCCAGCCGCTCCAAACCAATGCTCGCGGCCGCCCGGGAAAGCATGGCCGTCATCTCTGGATCAGACTGAGCCACAGCCGTATTCACACCCGAGGGTGGCAGCTGTGACGAGTCGTCACTTCCAGACGAATCAGACCCGCCTAGTGATGCTGCGATCGACATCGCATCTTCCTCTGGAGCGCCAAAGGACACCCGCGGGACCTCAAAGGACGGTCCCGCGATGATCCCCTGAACGCTCGCGGGTTGCAACACTGGAGAAGGTGCTGCGGGGCACGGACACATAGTCGGCGCTTTGTTCCACACAGTCACCCTCAGATCACCCTGGCCACCAGCCGAAGTAGAGCCTCTCGAGGAGGCGCTAGATCGGGGTGTGGATGAGGGGACTCTCACTCTTGCGAGATCCTTGAGTCTCGATCTAAGTGTTGCGATGGTCATGTTCCCACAGAAAGAACATGACTCATCCACGAGCGCTGCTTTAGCGTGATCAAAGCCCAAACACACCAAGCAGCGCTCGTGCCCATCAGAGTCAGACACCAGTCGACCGCAACCAGAAGTGCACGGGCGAGGCATCTTTAAAAAGACGTGCCGCGTGCAAGCTCTTTTTGTGAGAGAAACTCAGTGCTGAAGCGCCCGCGGAGAACACACTCGCTGGCAAACCACGCTCAGATAAGCAGGAAGTGTGCACTCGCCGGGAGATCGCCGTCACACCAACACTGGAGAGTTGCTCGTCTCGTAAGAAGCTGACAATCAGAGATAGCTTAAGGAGTGAAGAATTACACTTGGCTCCGAAGCGAAAACATATCTGCCTGTTGCTGGCGTCCTCCTTTTATACCCACGAGGTGGGGCGGAGTTACGTCATGCAAATTCCGCAGACCCATGGCATTTCTTTGCCATTGGCTCGTTTTGTAATACTCGAAGTTGATAGGCTTTCTAAGCGAAACCCCATTCGTCGTCATCCGACGTAACTCGGAGTGACAACGAAAGGGAACTAGACATTTTAACGTTTCCAAAACCAAAACTGAACATTTGGGAAACGTTCTTAGAAAAAAATGGTTAGCTGGGTATTTTATAGGATATATTACCTTGTCTAATTCTAATGCTTTTTAATACGTTGTTGGTTTCTATTGTTGCATTTCTTTATTAAAATAATGTGGTCAGACTCTGAAGTATTGCACATACACATATACAGTAGGCTTTTGCGCTCCCCTTTAAATCGTAAAATATGTGCTGAGATAACATAAAACCATCTTAACACATCAACCACAGTTTAAAATCATTAACCGGGTTTGATGAAGTGTCTGTGATAAACTGTACATCGATAAATTCAGCAATTTTTGAACACGGAAATGAAAAAAATCCATTGCAAAAATTTAATATGGCTTCATTTAATCACAAATTATTAATTACACTGTTATGGAGTAGGCTAGATCATCCAAATATTACTTGGTACACATTGCTAACTACCAAGTATCGCACCTGTATTACAGATAACAGTCTCTCTGGTGTTCAGTAACTGATGTCTGGTTTCACAGGTTTCTCTGTTTTACACACAATGATCTTGGCTCTCTGTATTTCTGCTTCTGGATCAGCACTGCTGCTCTTTCTCATCCACTGCACATTACAAAATGACTGGACAGGTAATGACTGGAGAATATTATCTGCTGTAATAAGTTTATGGTGTATCAGTACATGGCGATTATAGTTAATTCATACTTCTGAGTGAAATGCATTTTCTTTTTTCTCTCTAGCCCCATATCTTAACATTTGTCTCAACTTTCTTCCAAACATTATGATGTTCGTGGCTCTCATACTCTGGGGTATTTCTAATGGTGAGTATTTTCTTCTTAGTTGTTTTTCACACTTTAATTCAGATTAAATTTGATCTAGTGATCAGAATAAGATAGAATTGTTTCCAGAGCATGAAAAAACACCACTGACAAGAGAAAGATAATAAAAATAAAATAAAGAGAAGTGATTTAAGCAAGGAATAATTGATGACGGACCGTTGAATTATTGGGAAAATAATGCACACCGGAGATGTAACGTCCACTCTGCTTTGCGTCACCTCGCCAAATGATTTCAGTTGTTTCAAAGGTCCTTACAGCCTACAGCAGCAAAAGAACCAAAACCCACAATGACAATGACACTGACCAAATAAATATAAGAAACCATAAGAAGAAGATGATAAACTATTTCCATGTTGTTTCAACTAAATCGCCTTTTATTATCCATGGAAAACTCTTTCTCCTGCTCTCTCTCCCATACAAATAATTTAATAATTCTAATACAAATAATTTAGGATGCACATACCGCTCGCTCTAAAAGAGGAAAACGTTGGATTTACGAGCTATGAGAATGTGCGCGGGGCTAAAACCCAGGCTAAATGGGAGCACTGGATTCTGGTAATCTGTGCCCTCGAAAGAGAACCTCAGAAAGCGTCTGTGGATGTAGAAGTGTGCATCCTTCAGATCTACGGATGCTAACCCGGATGAAATCCCTGGGATGAATTTGTGCCAGGATCTGTTTTAGAGTCGTCATCTTGAATGCGCGCTTGTGAAACACTCGGTTGATGGTTCACAGGTCTAGGATCAGACGGAGTCCCCATCTTTCTTGGGCATGTTTACATGTTTCTGCTTCCAAAACCTCTCAAATTGGCCATGATTCAATCTGCAATTTCGGCAGAGCTGAAAATTATATACATGTATGCAGTGTGTTGCGCACACACTCACTCACACTCTCTCTCTCTGTCTGTGTCTCTGTCACTCACTCACTCACTCACTCACTCACTCACTCACTCACTCACAGGAAAACCTAAATATTGATCACTGGTAGAGAATTGACTAATATATGATATGTGTGATCTCAGTGTTTCTTAAAATAGCAGTGAAAGTCTTGCTCCGGCTAACTTGCCTTTCTTACATATTCTGTTGCATTAAAATCTCATTTTGTTTCAGGTTTTCTGCATGAGACTGTTGCTTGCTCTGCTCTATTTTTACTGAGGCCTAACATGCTGTTCAGAGCTGGACCACATATAAAAAGACCTTGTGGTATGTTTTTTTTTTAATTGTCAACTATTCATTAAGAATCAACTGTGATTTATCACATTTTCTGTTTCATGCTGAACTAACCCTCTGTAGTTTAGTCTGTGGTTCTCTTACGAGAGTATCTCTCGTACTGCGTAATATCTTACGCTATGGGGAAACCTCTTTTCCACGAGATATTGAAGCCAAAAATTATCCTTTAATTTTGATTAATGTAAAACGCTGTGCGGCAGCGTGCAGACATAGGCAAGATGGCTCGCGCGCCTATTGGCTGCCCTGCGGCAACAGCAGCAAGCCTATCGAGAGAGGCCCTGCGTGACTTGACATCCAATGGGGGCGCTTCTCGCCCATTTCGTCACGTCCCGCCAGCGACAGGCTGATACAAACTGATTTTCATCTCTTCAGCGAAGCACTACTGCATCGCTGGATCCGGAGTGAGAAGCCGCGCCGTCTGATAGTAAGCCTTCTGCGGGACGAGCCTTCGAGCCTGAAGCCGCTGGCCTTCACCTCGCCGCCTTCAGCCGCCGTACCTGCTACGCTTTCCGGCGTTAATGTCCTTTTTCACTGCTAGAGTGTGTGTTCGCCGTCGCGACTCACACTCTCTCTCTCTCTCTCTTTATCTAAAAGAGCAGCGTCTTTTTGAAGACGCTTCGTTCCTGTGGAACTATTGCCATGGTGACTCTGAGGACTTGCCTGGCATTTTTTCTCAGAGTCTGCACTCCCGCCCGCTGTAGTGCCGCGCCGCAAAGCGCCGTACTCAGCAGGTCCTCGAGCCTTCTCCAGCCCGTGAAAGCTCGCCGGTTCGCCCGCCAGCTTCACCAGCTTCAATCGAGTCGCTCACTGACGGACAGCGGCCGCCGCGCGCCACCGCTTCCGCCATTAGTGACGACGAGATAGCTGCATCAGTAGAGAAGGCCAGCTATTGCCATGGTGAGTCAGACTCCCGCCCGCTGTAGTGCCGCGCCGCAAAGCGCCGTACTCGGCGGGTCCCCGATCCTTCTCCAGCCGTGAAAGCACGCCGGTTCGCCCGCCAGCTTCACCAGCTTCAATCGAGTCGCTCACTGACGGACAACGGCTGCCGCGCGCCGCCGCTTCCGCCATTAATGACGACGAGATAGCTGCATCTGTAGAGGAGGCCAGCTGCTATATCCCCACGTCGGACAGTGAGGATTCGGCGAGCTCTGTGGACCTCCCCCTTCTGCCCGCGAGTCGTCAGGGAAACGGGCCAGCATCAAAACCGCTGCTAGCTTTCTTTACGTTATAAGAAAGCTACCCCGCCCCCCGTGGGCATGCGTCATCGGCGAAATGAGGAAAAGAGTGTATTTTTAGTCCCGCCGAGGCCGGACCAATCTCCATTTCTCAAACATTTTTCAGCTCCTCTTAGTTTGAGCGGCTGAAAATGTCAATATTGCAGCAATGAGCCTGTTGTATAACACGCACGCCTGCAAACAAACGCCAACACACACAAAACTGTGATGACGCTCTATTATGTGCTCGAGCTATTTTAAGCTTTTGTCGTTTCCCCCTGGGCTCAGTGGCGAAACCTAAAGCCATCGCACGGGAGACCCGTGTTCGATTCCAGCGCTCGCAGCAGATACAAATTTAGTCTCGCCGCGGCCAAACGTGCACTGAAACTTTTCGCTCGTTCAGTTCCAAAAAAATGTGACTGTTCCAGTGTATTTTGCAGTAAACAAAACGGTACCATGGCCCGCTTGCCTGCACACAAATGCCGTTTCCATGGCGACCCAGGATAATCATATAAGCAATGTATTTTCTGGTATTCCGGCCACAGCCGATGGTGTTATGAGTGTAATAAAAATGCCCACAGCCCAGTGTTCATTTCTACACACAAACACAGCCCGCCACAGTGCAGGGCTTGCACATATGAAATCGACTCATGTCAATTGTGCATTAAATGTAGTGAATGTGCCCACAACCCAGTGCCGACAAACACTACACACTGCATGTGCCACGTTTTCTGTAAAACGAAACCAACACACATAGTCAGCTAAGACCCACGGTGTTTAAGTCTCGCCGCGGCCAGACTCCACCGAAACCTCTCGCTCGTTCAGTTCCCAACAATGTGACTGTTCCAGTGTATTTCGCAGTAAACAAGCCGGTACCACAGCCCGCTTGCCTGCACATTAACGCCATTTTTACGGCGACCCAGATAATTCCCAAAAAAGAGTGTATTTTCTGGTATTCCGGCCACGGCCGATGGTGTTATGAGTGTTGTAAGAATGCCCACGTCTCAGTGCCCATTCCCACACGCAGACACAGCCATTTTGAACTACTTGGACGATTGGTTGATTCTAGCTCGATCACGATCAGAGCTCATAGAACACAAGACCACATTACTCGAACATCTCGAGAATCTGGTTCTCACAGTCAATTGGGCGAAGAGTTCGCTGTCTCCCAGCCAGAAAATATCTTTTCTGGGAACAGTGATAGACTCGCTGCCTATGACAGCACGTCTGTCGCCGGAGCAGGGACTGGACATTCAGAGCGCCGTGAAATCCTTCCGCCGCGGCTCTATAGTCCCGCTCAAACGGTTTCAGAAAATGCTGGGTCTCATGGCCTCAGCATCTTCGGTACTTCAGCTGGGCCTGCTTCGCATGCGCCCACTGCAGTTATGGCTGAAATCGCGAGTTCCGCCCGGGGCATGGGCCGCTGGTCTGTTTCGCCTCAGGGTCGACAGAAAATGCGTCTCGGCTCTGAAACCTTGGAAAAAAGCCGACTGGTACCAGTCAGGCGTGAGTCTGGGGACTCCCTCGAGTGTGATGGTGGTGTCCACGGACGCCTCCACCTCGGGATGGGGAGGGCTGCTCGAGGGCAGACTGTTCTTTGGCCAGTGGTCAGAACGGGAGAAGCTCCTACACATAAACTGTCTAGAAATGCTGGCAGTAGACAACGCGCTAAGGCGCTTTTGTCCCCAAATAAGAGGCCGTCACGTCTTAGTCCGGTCGGACAACATGTCAGTGGTGGCGTACATAAATCACCAGGGCGGCGTCAGGTCCCGAAGCCTTTACAGGCTGATGAAACGCCTCCAGGACTGGGCTCAGCACAGCCTGCTTTCACTGAAAGCAGCGCATGTGCCTGGTCACCTGAATCTGGGACCAGACAGACTGTCCAGAAACAATGTCCCAGCAGGGGAATGGTCGCTGCACCCGCAGACAATCCAACTGCTGTGGGAGACCTTCGGCAGAGTGCAGGTGGACCTGTTCGCGTCCCAGGAAAACGCACACTGTCCGAACTTTTTCTCCAAGAGCAGGGATGCGCTGGCCCCTCCTCTCTCAGGCAAAGGGCTCGATTTGGCATCCTTGCCCGGAATTATGGTCCCTACATGTGTGGGCCATCAACGGGTACCCGCTAACCTCCCGGAGGGAGTGTTAAACACGATCACGCAGGCTAGGGCCCCGTCTACTAGACGGCTCTACTCCTCGAAATGGTCAGTGTTCTCTACCTGGTGTCAAGCTCAGGGCTTTTCACCCGTAGACTGCGGGGTTACGGAAGTGCTCTCCTTCCTTCAGGAGCTGCTGGATAAGGGTAGAACCCCGTCCACGCTCAAAGTATACGTGGCGGCCATAACGGCGTTTGCAAAACCGACGTCTGGCCAGTCACTGGGGAAAAACGACCTAGTCGTGCGATTCCTCAGGGAAGCTCGGAGGCTGAATCCTCCCAGACCTCCCTCAGTCCCTATGTGGGACCTTCAGGCAGACCGAGCAGCTCTTTGTTTTGTTTGGCGGACGCTCCAAGGGACTGGCCGCATCAAAACAGAGCCTATCCAGATGGATAGTTGATGCCATAGCACTGGCTTACACTTCTAAGGGCCTGCAGTATCCTTTGGGTGTCAGAGCGCACTCCACGAGAGGCGTGGCCTATTCGTGGGCGTGGTCTAGTGGGATTTCCTTGCATGATATCTGTATGGCGGTGGGCTGGGCCTCGCCGTCTACATTTATAAGGTTCTATAACCTAGAGGTTCCCACCTTACAGGCCAAGCTGCTGTCGGTCTAGAATTCAGTACTATCTGTCCCGCTGAGCCGGCGCAGAATGCTGAGTTTTGCTTGAGTATCGCTCACTGATCGATAGAACAGCTCCATGGGTGTTGAATAACCCGTACTTTTGCCCAGTTCAGGCTGAACGCGTTCACCCTGTCTGCGGGATATACTGTTGACATAACTAGCTCCTGTGGGATGCTATTTCATGGGGAATGATGCTTGTAGCCTCTCTTCTCCGACTCTCGGTGAGTCTACGGTGATTATGCACTATATGAGCCCTGGACTACTGCCCTTGGGACTTTAGTGTGGGATCCCAGTACGCACAGCGTCTTACATTGTGTCCCCCATAGCGTAAGATATTACGCAATATCGAGAGATACTCTCGTAAGAGAACGTACTCGGTTACTAACGTAACCTCGGTTCTCTCTAGAGAGGGAACGAGTAGTGCGTATCTTGCCGTGCATACAACAGCGCTGGTTCGCTTCAGCGATGAAAACCAGTTTGTATCAGCCTGTCGAGTGTATCTATAGGCCAAGGCCACGCCTATTCTGGCGGGATGTGACGAAATGGGCGCGAAGCGCCCCCATTGGATGTCACGTCACGCAGGGCCTCTCTCGATAGGCTTGCTGCTGTTGCCGCAGGGCAGCCAATAGGCGCGCGAGCCGTCTTGCCTATGTCTGCACACTGCCGCACTGCGTTTTACATTAATCAAAATTAAAGGATAATTTTTGGCTTCAATATCTCTTGGAAAAGAGGTTTCCCGATAGCGTAAGATATTACGCAGTACTCGTTCCCTCTCTAGAGAGTACGTTTTTCATACTGTATAGTTTCAGTCGTGTATTTGGTCAAGTTTGACTTATCAAGTTCCTTTCTGTACTTAATGACACTTACTATACTTTATACTATATTGTCTGAGAGTAGCTTTAAGCCTTGTCTGTTAGCCCGGGGATAAATGACACTGAATTGTATTTCGTCAATTGAATTTAAATTGATTTAGTTATTGATGTTACATTTTTACAGTGATCTGTAATAAATGGATGAATTATGGATTATGGAGTTTTATTGAATACAGTGTTTTTACTGCTATTGTTTATTCAGGTAAGCACATCCATATTATATTTCATATATACTGTATATTTCATCAGTGCATAAAGTGTTGCTCTACTGTCGCACCTCCTGTATGTTATGAACTCATGATTCATGATATTGAGACAATGTTCAGCGATGAATATCTGTAAGTTTATAGGAATAAACAATTCAGAACACTTTAATATTACTTTAGCACTTTTTTCAAAATTATTTTATATCTGTGATCTCTCAGCCTGACTTTCATTAACATTAGCAAATATTGTTAATAATAATATAATTTAAACTTTAAGCATTTATTTAATCATAGCGCTGCTTAGTGTCAGCACTTGTCTGAAGAACTCTGAAGTGAGGTTACTTGTGTGACATCATAATTTAATCTAAAAAAGGTATTAATATAAAAATGTTTATTAAATGAATTGTACAATTTATTGTGTTGTATAATTTTGCAGACTTAAACTTTGTATTCAGTATTTTTATTTGCTTTCTTTTTTTCCTCCATAGTTATTTCACCATATATTCTGGATAGTCAGCAATTTACTTTATTTTTTATATGCTTAATATCAAGTACCTCTTTCGTGCTGATTCTGTTTTTGTGCTGTAAGTATCACTATATGATTTATTTTATGTAAGTTATGTAATATTGACAAAAAAATGACTTAAGAAAAAAATTAGTATTGATAAAATTGACTCATCATAATTCCAAATGATTCATGCAAGATTTTTATTGACATTATTTAGACTGCACTAACTCGAAATTACCAATAGTCAAGCTGAAGTTTGAACAGTCTAAGCCTGTCCTCTCTTCAGCTGGATCCACATGGTATTTAATTTTTTGCAATAGGCTTTATGCACAGCTTCACTACTTCCTGAACTTCAGCCAGTCCTTTGTTTCCTGTCTGTCATTATTGGACAAACTGATTAGTCCAGGTGTGCCTGATTATTGTTACTGAGGCCAGGCACACCTGAATTAATCAGTTTGTCCAATAATGACAGACAGGAAACAAAGGGCTGGCTGAAGTTCAGGAAGTAGTGAAGCTGTGCATAAAGCCAATTGAATCCCATCTCAAAATGAATTTGTCAGATGGAATGGTTTCATATAAAAAAGAAGCAACATTTTGAGTAAAAAGCTCAGAAAACCGTGTTTTTGTCAAAAACTACATCCAGATTTGATTCAGAACGATGATCAAAACTCAGAATCAGAACGATGATCAAAACAATGGAGTGGATTGAGTCCATCAACACCCCTAATGCTTCACAGTCCTGTAGCTCGTCCTGGGGCAACATTTAATTCAGTAACATTAGCCATTTATATGGTGTTTAATATTGATGATTGTGTTATTTTTCATATCATATATAGTAATATTAATCATCATTATCATGCATATTACTTGTTTCTGCTTCTACTGCTGTGTCTTGATCAGGAGATTCAGTACTTGTTCAGAAGTGTCATAGCGCCGCCTATCGTATAACAGTGAAAACACAGAAACCTGGAAAATTCAGCAAATGGCAGGGAAGCGTTTTCTCACAAATTATGGAAAATTATGTGTTTGCCGGGGAAAGAGTTAAAGGGTCTACATTGAGAATTCAGAAACCCTTGTTATTAGTGACACTGGTCATGTTCATGCACACCATAGTGACGAAAGCAAAGCCTCGGCCAAAAAAGTGACTGAACGTGGTTCACCGACATAATGTTGAAAATTTAGTATAAACATGTCGACGGGTTAATTTACTTTGGATTTTCCCGAGAAACCCGTCCTGAGTACTCTACAAAGAAAATAGTTTGCAGGTTTTCAAAGGGAACTTAAAGTAGGAAGTCAGGGGAAGGTCTTGTTTTTACAGTTTCGTCTTTGTGCCAGAACAATTCATTACAATGTGCAATGCCAGACAAATTATTTATTCCTCAAATACAAACACATACCTTATTCTACATATAACATAGGCTTCCAGCGCTTCATTCTTGGACCCCTAATACTAATCATATTTATCCCACATAATTTTTTGTAATAAGACTGGGTTTTGATTACTAAATGGATATTGTTGGAGTTGAATGACCATGTGTTCATCATCCTTTCTTTTCTGATATAGTGAAGTTTTGTACTTCTTGCTGGAAAAATTATAAAACTATGTCAAACATACTGGAGGCAGCTGGTTTGGCTCTTTTGGGTATCCTGATTTTTTTATTTTATCTATTTGTGGCTTCTGGCTTACTGACAGCAGGTAACATTTTTTACTAGTTGGATTCAAATTATTAGGAGTATGGAGAGAAATGTATCGTTTAAGTTTAACTAATTTAAAGGGTTAGTTCACCCAAAAAGCTTTTCGGAACACGAATTAAGATATTTTTGATGAAATCTGAGAGCTGGATCACTCCTCCATAGGCTTCTTAAAGGAGCATTTCACCCATTTCAACATTAATCTTTATTGTAATTGGGTCATATATGTAGTCGAAATATAAAATAAATTTTGAATTTGGTGCCTTCTTGACTGAGAAAAGACAGAAAATAACTTTAGGGCGCATTTGTATGTAAGACAACAACTCCCACAATGCACCACATTGCACAGCTCCGCAAGCCACTCCCACTAATCCAGAACAGCGCAAACATCAAAGAAATTACTCTTCCTTCTACAAGGCTAGCTGCCACCAGAGTTTGAAATTCATTTCACACAAAATTTATAGTTAGTTGGGAAACTCATTAGTGAATTACTCCTCGTTTGTATTTCTTTCTAAATGGTGAATTATTGCATGATACCGGGATGTTCAGTCAGAACATATGCGGTGCGAACTAGCATGGTTCACATCACAACACAAACGTCCGTGTTCTCGTCTGATTCAGAGATTTCGTCCAGGAGAAATTGCATGCGTTGAAATTCTCTGCAGCAGACGGACTCTATCTCTGTGTCCGTAGCGCACAGCGAGAGCACAGGCACCAGCAGTCCGCCCCAGCTCGAGCCAGTCCGGGCTCCTTGTCGTCGACAGTCAGGTCTTCTGCCTCGGCTGCAGAAGCCCCAGCAGCCGCCTCCTGTTCCTCCATCACTGCTCTTCACTATATTGCGGCTCGTAAAGATAGCCACGAACATCGGATTCGAGCAGCAGATTTTCAAAATCCTCTTCTTCCATATCATGTTTAGTTTCTTCCGTCATTGTCGTAACTTCCTATCTCCACAGCGCTTGTTAGCTTAGCTTCCAAACAAGGATATTGTTTTTAGTTTCAGAAGGCGAAGTCCCACCCACTGATCTGTAATAGATCTGTAGCGTGAGTGGGCCCCTCCCCCTGGATAAATGATGAGCTAGTGTTTGTAGTCTTAACCCTTATACAAAGAAATAGGACTTCCTGCTTTTTATGACGCAAAATGACGATGTTTACGTCATAAGCAGGAAGTGGAACACTTACATCCTTATTTCTCCCATCTCAGGGAAAAATAAGGGAATAAACCATGACCATTCAAAAATATGACTGGGTTTCTAAAGATACAAAGCTTAATGCAAATGGGCGAAGTCTCCCTTTAAGGGATTGACCCTTGTTCCCCGAAAAGTTATTAAAGATATCGTTAAAATAGTCCAAGTGACTACAGTGGCTCAATCTTAAGTTTATCAAGCGACGAGAATACTTTTTGTGAGCAAAAACAAACAAAAATAACTACTTTATTTCAACTATTCATTTCCTTCTCTGTGGGCCTCTAGTCAGTTCAATAGTGTGATAGCGTAGAGCTACGTAACACGTAGGCTCACTATTGGCCGACGCTGGTCATGTGGGTGATGCTTGTGACATATAACAACAGAAGCTTACGCTATTATACTAGTGAACTGACTTGAGGCCCACAGAGAAGGAAATTAATAGTTGATAAAGTCGTTATTTTTGTTTGTTTTTGCACACAAAAAGTATTGTCGTCGCTTGATAAACTTAAGATTGAGCCACTGTAGTCACTTGGACTATTTTGACGATGTCTTTAATAACTTTTCGGGGAACAAGTGTCAATCCCTTAAGAAGCCTATGGAGGAGTGATCCAGCTCTCAGATTTAATTTAAAATACCTTAATTTGTGTTCTGAAGATGAACGAAGGTCTTACGGGGTTGAACAACATGAGGGTGAGTAAATACTGACAGAATTTTAGTTTTTGGGTGAACGATCCCTTGAAGTTGAAGTGCATCAATTGATAGTTTAGAACATATATACACACACATATATATATATATATATATATATATATAAAACGTTTTATGTTCATTAATTAGGATTTAATTGTGTACACCCAATTTAGTCTGTGTTTGTAACATGTTTGAAGTTTGAGTTTTCAGGTGTATTTTCACTGTATATGGTACTATTTTTATAACCATGATGTACTTCTGAAGAAAATCATTTTAACTCTCACTTTGGCAATTGAAATGAAAATGTTAATGTGTCTGACAGTAAAGGTCAGTGTGGAGTCTTATTGTTTTTTTTTCTCTCCAAATTTAGTGATTTTTACTACTGGATTTATACCACTGTTAGCAAGTATGGCTTTACATATGGAAGATACAGGAAGCACCAACACCAAGCCGGGCAGATGTAAATGCATTTTCAAAATGTCATCATGAATGTTGTTAAATTGTCAATACAACTGAAAATGTTGAGATTACATGCACTGTGAAAAAAAAAAAAAAAGATTGCTGTGAACTCTGCAGATGTCTGTTAGCGAGGCACGATGCACTAAAGCCCAAGAGGAACCCACACTCCGGGTGGAGTGGGCTGTAACACCAAGGGGGCACGGTCGACCTTGCTGCTTGTATGCCAAAGCAATGGCGTCCACTATCCAGTGAGACAACCCTTGCTTGTAGAGAGCCTTTCCCTTCAGCTTCCCACCATAAAAACAAAGAGCTGGTCTGAGGTCCTGAAACACTGCGTTCTGTCTACGTAGGCACGGAGGGCGCGTGCTGGACAGAGCAGTGCCAAGTCTGGGTCTGCCTCCTCCAGGGGCAGCGCTTGCAGGTTCACCACCTGATCTCGAAAGGGAGTGGTAGGAACCTTGGGCACATATCCAGGCCGGGGTCTCAGGATCACGTAAGAATAGGCCGGCCCGAATTCCAGGCACGCTTCGTCAACGGAAAATGCCTGCAGGTCATTCGGTGAGAAGAGCACCATTTGACGAAGAGGTTCCACTTCAATGCATAGGCATGTCTCGTGGACGATGCTCTAGCGGAAGTGATGGTAGCCACAACCGCCGGTGGTAGTGTACTCAAACCTGCCTCGTCCCGTCCAGGAGCCACACAAAGAGGTTCCAAAGATCGGGACGAGGGTGCTAAAGGCTGCCCAGTCCCTGAGAAAGAAGGTCCTTCCTCAGAGGAATGGGCCAGGGAGGTGCTGTCACGAGGAGTACAAGTTTGGAGAACCAGGTCCAGGTGGGCCAATGAGGTGCAACCAATATGACCTGATCCTCGTCCTCCCTGATCTTGCATAGAGCACTGCCTGCAACTCAAGGCAATTGACATGCCAAAGGCGCTGGGGTCGATCGCGAAGCCAGAGCTGAAGCGGTCTCGTATGAAGCAATCCGAGCGGAATTGCTGCGGTTGCGAATGCCATGTGCCCCAGGAGCCTTTGAAATAACTTCAGTGGAACTGCACTCTTGTCCTCAAACTGTCTCGGACAAGTTAGCAGTGACTGTGCTCGCTCGCAAGCTGCGCGGACATGGCGACCGAGTCGATTTCCATACCGAGAAAAGAGATCCTCTGCACGGGGCAAAGTTTGCTCTTCTCCCAGTTGGCCCGAAGGCCCAGATGGGCTAGGTGCCAGAGCACAAGATCCCTGTGTTCGCAAACCTGGTCTCGAGAGTGAGCTAAGATCAGCCAGTCGTCGAGATAGACTTCATGTTGTCATAGCGGAACAAGGGCTGCCTCGACGACCTTCATGAAGATGCGAGCAGACAGGGCTTTTTACCGAATGGGAGAACCACGTACTGGTATGCCCTACCCTCGAAAGCAAACCGTAGGAACGGTCTGTGTCGAGGAAGAATGGAGACATGGAAGTAGGCGTCCTTTAGGTCGATCATTGCAAACCAATCCTGTGGCTGCACACATTCGAAAATGCGTTTGGCCGTGAATATCTTGAATGGAAGCCTGTGAAGGGAGCGGTTCAAGACGCGCAGGTCGAGGATTGGTCGTAATCCACCGGTTTTCTTGGGTAAAATGAAGTAGGGGCTGTAGAAGCCTGACCTCATTTCGGCTGGAGGGACTTCCACTCTCATGACAGGGGCATTGCCACCTACCATAGTGAAGCTGACTCCCCTGAAGCGGGGAGGAGACTGTGCGAACTGAATCGCATAGCCGAGTCTGATGGTTCTCGTGACCCAGCGGGACAGGCTGGGAAGCTCTAGCCAGGCTCCCAAGAACTGTGCCAGCAGGGTCATGTGAACACACACACACACACACACACACTGGCAGATCACTGCGCAGATCAGCAGGAAATGTGCACTCGCTGGAACTCGCCGTCACACCAACACCGGGAGAGAAGCTCGTCTCGAAGAGTGTAGAGATGAAGTCGATCTCAGGATGGCTTGTGGGGTGAAGTGATACACTTGGCTCTGAAGCGAAAACACATCTGCATGTTGCCAGCGTCCTTCGTTTTATACCAAAGAGGTGGGGCGGAGTTACGCTATGCAAATTCCGTCGACCAATGGCATTTTCTTGCCATTGGCTCATTTTGTAATACTCGAAGTTGATAGGCTTTCTAAGCGAAACCCCATTCGTCATCACAACGGAACTCATAGTGACTACGAAAGGGAACTAAACTATTTCTGAAATGTTTAAACAATTGTTTATTCCCTAAAATGGTTTTATTTGAAGTCACCATTAGGGTAATTAGTGTTCCCTATGGTTACGCACTTGACACGTAATATAATTCTCTTCCTGTCAGTGCAATGGTCTGCAAAGAAGTCACATGTATTTGTGCTTTCAAAGGAAGAGAAATTATGTAATTTGGTTTACAAATTGTTAAACAATGTTAGATGTGGCAAGATAATTGCTACTTTATATCTCGCAATTTGGACTTTCTTCCAATTGTGAGTTTATCTCTCAGTTCTGATTTTTCTTCTCAGAATTGAGTGATATAAACGCGCAATTGTGAGAAAAAAAAGTCAGAATAACTAGTTTATATCTCACAATTCAGACTTTATTTCTTAGAATATCAAGTTTCTTAAAATTCAGGCTTTATATCTCACATTTGCGAGTTTATATTTCACAATTCTGAGAAAAAATTCAGAACTGTGGTATAAATAGTTGCTGTTACCTTTTTTATTTTTTAGTCAGTGGCAGAAACAAGCTACCATATAAACATCATACTATTGCGAAACATCAAACTATTAAAGGGGTTGGTTTAATCAACCTCTAATTGTGACAATATATTGCAAGAGACTGTCTCACACACATATAAACTTTTACAATTAAATACATTTTGAAAGACTAAGTTTTAATTTAACATTACAAAACTTTTATTTGCTGTCTTGTCAGTATTAGTGCACAAATAAAATTATCAAATAAAGCCAGAAAATAGTAATAAAAAAAAAAAAAAAAAAAAAAAAAAAGCAATTGCTTATATAATTTATTCATGCTGAAGTTAGCATAGTACTTGTGGCTGAGAATAAGTCAATATACTCAGAAACTTCGTTAAGTAAAGTCAACTAGTCACTTCTTACTGTGTCGGTTTGATTCTCAGTGAATGTATAAACATATCTTGAATGCAATGCAAGTCGCTTTGGAAAACTTAATGATAATATTTGCTGTGACTTGCAAAAGAAAATCTCCTTTCCTTTTTTCTTAATAATCTTCTAGTCAGGTTTGATTTTGGCTGTGAGTGTCTTTTTATATTCAAACTGGTTTGATTAGCAAAATCAAAATCTCCTAGTCTTAGACATAAATATACTGATTGGATACATTCTCGCATCTTTCTAAGGTTCATGCCTGGAACAGAAAGGGAAATGGTTCGGTCTGGTTATAACAGTGAATATTTTTATGATCTGTTTTTACATTGGGCTACTAAAAAATAATAAAGGTATGATTTTTTAATTATTTTATTTATATATTGTATACATGCAAAAACACAATTTACATCTTACTTGTTTAATCAACTTTTATACTTTATTAAAATGTGGCACCTAGGTGCTATCTTGCCCTTTCCATTGTCAGATCATATCGGATGGGCCTGTGTGATTGGGTTTCTGCAGATAAAATGGACACTTATGGATTTGACATGGACGTATAATAAATCAGGTACAAAATTGATAATATTCTGTATGATGTTTTTTTTTATGATGTTGGATGTTTTCCCACCTCTAGATTTGTTTCCTTCTGTCGCTCTTGATTTTCACGTGTTTGTTCAGAATTTAACAACTAAATTGTTTTTTATTCGGGAGTATTCATTTGAATAGAATTTAAACCTACAACCTTTCAATCACCAGCACCAGAACATTGTAGAAACACAGAATTGGGCTTTTTTGACTCAGACTCGCAAACAATCTTTAAATATCAACCCATCAACTGTATAAGGAAACCCTAGTAACCATAAAGTGTACCCTAGCAACCGTACAAACACATGAATAAGCTATATCTCAGCACCAGAACGTTGTACAGACATGGAGGTGGGCTTGTTTGTTTCGGTGGGGAAACCAGTCTGTAAATATCAACATGGTAACTGTGTAACCACACCTTAGCAACCGAGTGCCGAGTTTTGCCACTTCAAGCACCACTGACATTTTCTTCAGGAAATGTACATTCTAGCTATAATTATTATAAACTCTTTGATTGTTTCAACCTGCATTGCAGATTGTCGTCCAAATACCTCTGTGTATCTGTTTGGATCAGTTGGTGTTGTTTTATTGAGCGCTTCTACACTGATGACAGAACTGATGCTAAAGATATGCAAGTTTAAATTTTTTTTTTGGCATATATGAATTTGTATTACATAGTATTAGTCGTAATATAAATATTGTCTCTGCTATCTTTATTTTGATTCCTCAGGGAATGGTGGGCGTACTATAGATCTGAGAATCGTTCTCTTTCCAGTTGAAAGCATCTTTGCTTTATCTCTGCTGGTTTTACAAGTATTAACACCTGGTGAGTATAAACTGGTGGTGTTTTTCCTAGAAAAACAAGACAAGTTTTATTTAGTGTGAGTGACTGATCTTCAGTATTTTTCTGTATACAGGTGCTGGTCATATAATGGAATCACGTAATTTTGAATATCATCAAAAAGTTGATTTATTTCAGTAATTCCATTCAAAAAGTGAAATTTGGATATTATATTAATTCATTACACACAGACTGATATATTTCAAATGTTTATTTCATTTAATTGTGATGATTAAAACTGACAACTAATGAAAATCCCAAATTCAGTATCTCTGAAAATTAGACTATTACTTAAGACCAATACAAGAAAATGATTTTTAGAAATGTTGGCCAACTGAAAAGTATGAACATGAAAAGTATGAGCATGTACAGCACTCAATACTTAGTTGGGGCTCCTTTTGCCTGAATTACTGCATCAATGCGGCGTGGCATGGAGTCGATCAGTCTGTGGCACTGCTCAGGTGTTATGAGAGCCCAGGTTGCTCTGATAGTTGCCTTCAGCTCTTCTGCATTGTTGGGTCTGGTGTATAGCATCTTCCTCTTCACAATACCCCATAGATTTTCTATAGGGTGAAGGTCAGGCGAGTTTGCTAGCCAATTAAGAACAGGGATACCATGGTCCTGGTACTGGTAGCTTTGGCACTGTGTGCAGGTGCCAAGTCCTGTTGGAAAATTAAATCTGCATCTCCATTAAGTTGGTCAGCAGCAGGAAGCATGAAGTGCTCTAAAACTTCCTGGTAGACGGCTGCGTTGACCTTGGACCTCAGAAAACACAGTGGACCAACACCAGCAGATGACATGGCACCCCAAACCATCACTGACTTTGGAAACTTTACACTGGACTTCAAGCAACGTGGATTCTGTGCCTCTCCTCTCTTCCTCCAGACTCTGGAACCTTGATTTCCAAAGGAATTGCAAATGTACTTTCATCAGAGAACATAACTTTGGACCACTCAGCAGCGGTCCAGTCCTTTTTGTCTTTAGCCCAGGCGAGACGCTTCTGACGCTGTGTCTTGTTCAACAGTGGCTTGACACAAGGAATGCGACAGCTGAAACCCATGTCTTGCATACGTCTGTGCGTGGTGGTTCTTGAAGCACTGACTCCAGCTGCAGTCCACTCTTTGTGAATCTCCCCCACATTTTTGAATGGGTTTTGTTTCACAATCCTCTCCAGGGTGCGGTTATCCCTATTGCTTGTGCACTTTTTTTCTACCACATCTTTTCATTCCCTTCGCCTCTCTATTAATGTGCTTGGACACAGAGCTCTGTGAACAGCCAGCCTCTTTAGCAATGACCTTTTGTGTCTTGCCTCCTTGTGCAAGATCTCAATGGTCATCTTTTGGACAGCTGTCAAGTCAGCAGTCTTCCCCATGATGGTGTAGCCTACAGAACTAGACCATTTAAGGCCTTTGCAGGTGTTTTGAGTTAATTAGCTGATTAGAGTGTGGCACCAGGTGTCTTCAATATTGAACCTTTTCACAATATTCTAATTTTCTGAGATACTGATTTTGGGGTTTTCATTAGTTGTCAGTTATAATCATCAAAATTAAAAGGAATGAACACTTGAAATATATCAGTCTGTGTGTAATGAATGAATATAATATCAAAATTTCACTTTTTGAATGGAATTACTACAATAAATACATTTTTTGATGATATTCTAATTACATGACCAGCACCTGTATTATGATGACTCAAAGTCCATGATTGGAGAAAATGGTCACGTTATACAGGGTCAGGGCTTCATTTAAAAATTTAAATCTCTGTCATTATTTATTCACCCTTAAACCTGCGCAATCATATGCAGTTATTTTCTTCTACATATGTCAAAAGCAAAAAAATTAAGAAGCTGCATGCATCTCTTTTCCATAAAACAACATTGATGTCAAGCTAAACTTTTGCACAGGAGTGTACACACACACACACACACCACACACACTCACACTCTCTTTACAAAAAGTAAGCATTCATAAATAACTGACTTCTGAATTCAGTAAATAATCTAAACATCAAGTCTAATGTATGTCATAACTTTGCTTTAGGTGAGGCTCATGCGTTTAAGGGACGGGACAGCTTTGTGGTGATGATTTCATTCTTCCTGATACTTGTGGCATTCCTTTTGGTCATTAATTATATTCAGTAAATGGTACAGGTAGTCTATTTGACGTCCTGGACTCCTTCTGACACCCCTAAATTTGTGATCATATCGCACCAAACAATGTTCTGAAATTGGGTGCAATGTATTGATTGTACTGTGGTGGTATAGTGACGACAATAGCAATTTATTTTGCTATCTTTTTAACTCTACGTAGAAGAAATATACTCAATGACCATTGCAGAGAAGCAAAATGACATGAAGAGACTGTGCAGGTTTTTTTTTTTTTCAGAAGAACTAGAGAGATTACAAATTTACATTATTTATAACATTACTGCTGCCTAACAAAGGGAAAAAAGTTACACTTCTGTGGTTGTTTTTATTTATTCCAAAATGTTTATGTATAATATAAAGTTATTTAAGTTGTAGAACATTTAGTTTACAAAGAGTCCTAGTAAAAATGACTCTGCCCCCACAAGTAGCCCCTGCAAACTTATTTTATGTATTATGTTACTGCAAACTTGTATTATGTTACAGGATCCTTTGTCTATGCTTTTCTCTTTATAATCTAGGGAAAATGGGTTGTACTGTAGATTAAAAACTGATGCTTGTTACTGACTATATGTGTCCCAAGTAAATTACTTATATTTTGCTGATATACATTTAAAATGTTTTCTCGTATTTATGAATATCATGATCCAGTTTTCACTGGATTGTAAGACTAAATGACAATACAATAAAATACAATTGTCTGTGTGTGTCATAATCTTATGATTGAAATTATTTACTAATCAAATCAAAAACACATGGCTGGATCACTGCACTGACCAATCAACATCCAAGGTTGACTGCCTGACTGCATTGTGCCAACTATAAAGTTTGGGACCAGCTCCATATTAATGTCTATATATTTATAATGCAATATCGTCTCAAGCTATGAATCTTGCAGGATGTTTTAATGGTACAAAGACCTCTTATATACCAAAAGATCAAGGCAAATTTGGTTTCTCATGTCATGACCCCTTTAATATCAAAACACTTCTGATTAGGGTGACCAGACGTCCCGAAAAATTCGGGACTGTCCCGAGATCTAAGCTGTTGTCCCGAATCCGGCCCTAATTGTCCCGAAAATTATACTAAAGCAAAATCTCGATTGTCTGATAAAACATTAAAAACTGTCCGTGGAGGTTGAGCCCCCACCGGCTGCTGATTGGCTGCAGCATCTTTTTTGTTTCTTTTTTTGAAGTTCTACATAAATACCGTAGGCGCAAATTTAGATATGCATTGATAAGCTAATTTTCATTCATTCGTTTCGTTGACATGGCTGGTGAACCGGAACCCCAACACGCCACTTTTTTGTGGCAGACTAAAGCTTTTTTGTGGCAGACTAAAGACTAATGACAGACTGTTGATCTTTGAATAAAACATATGTTTGGTTCAGGTTTGAAATTCATTATCTTTTGTTATTGGCTATGTAGTCTAATATCATAGGCCTAAACCCCCGTCCCGTCCCGAATTTCAGCCAATCTCATCTGGTCACCCTACTTCTGATCAGTGATCAGACTTCAGACACTAAACCACTTCATGATGACATTAACAGCTAACATAACCTGATGTTATTCTGTCATGACTTCCTCTGATGCAGTAAAAGTGGTTTCTGAACACACTATTAAAGCAGCCAAAAACTCTCAAAACAATCAAAAGTCAAGAGCCCAACTACAGGAAACACTGATCAGCATGTTTCAATGGTGACTTAAATGTTTGTTCCCCTTTTTCCTTTAGTGGCTACGTTTACATGCAGCCAAATAATCCATTAGTAATCGGATTGAAGGCTCAATCGAACTGAAAAGCCTTGTGTAAACACCTTAACCAATCAGATTGAGCTATCGGATTGAAAGGGGTGGTTTATTCCTTTTCTCATCCGATCGAAAGAACATGTAAACACTTGATCGGATTGGATTGAAAACCGAAACCGAAAGGACTGCGCATGTGCAATGACGTTGAAAATAGCGTAATGATGTATGACGCGCTGAACGAGCTGTTCTAGGGGCCGTTCACATATCGAGTTTTTTACATGCAAATTCATTATTTCAAATGTAGGCGCCCGGTAAGCGTGCTCATAATGGAAGCGACGCGGTCGTGTCTAGCGCGCCTATGCATGGTATTATTATTGTCATCAATCTCCTCCTCCCCTGGACTTTCCTCTGTGTGTTTCAGTGTTTGCTTTAGTTGGGCTCTTGATCCTTGCCTTTATAACATCAGTTTTTCTCTGGCTGCTGTAACAGTGTGTTTATACCACATAGTAGTTAAAGCTAAAAAAAAAAAAAAAGGAGAGAAATTATGTGGATAATCTGTGTGGTGTTTATTGATGATGTCATAATTTCAGATCTCAAGATCCAAAGATTTATCACTTGTCAAAAGTGAAATAGATAATTAAATTGTACATATTGTATTATAGACACTGTGATACTATAACAAGAGGTCCAGCACTGTTGTGGTAATCAGATGCTTTTTTTAAACACATTGTGCACAAAACATTTTGAACTACTACTAAAAAAGTACTGTTTGACACAACAGTGCTGGACCTCTCGTTGTAGTATTACAGTGTTCAAATTACAATATTTGAATGCACATTTGTTACATTTTACAGTGTAAAAATATTTTTTAATATCCGAAAAGCGGCCATTCCTTATAAATTATTTAAATATATTTGAATATATAATACAAAATATTATTTCATATATTTACACCATATTAATCATAAATTTGTTCCGTAAGGTAAGGGTATGCTGCACCTTTTAATGATGTTTTCATTTACTGAAAATCTCACATTCACCCTGTTATATATTCACAAGTATTGCCAGATGTGCGCGAGTTCGCGACACCAAAGTGTCACACTAGGTGATATGTTAGTAAAAACACACTTAAATCTTCACCGGGGAAAAATTAAACGTGTTTCTAGTGACTTGGGGGTAAGTATTAAATACTTTCCCTTTCAAAGGGGAACTCATGCTGTGTCAAACACGCTTTTGGAATGCCATGCCACGCGTGATTGCTTCTGAAGCACGTGTCAACTAGTCTAATGGCGAGAGTGAATGTCACAGGCGGGTGACGTCACGACATGGAAAGGATAAAAGTACATCCGGAATAACCGGCGTTAGCCCCGAGACTTCCCACTAAGCCATCATCTACATCAGTGGGAAAAGCGTATCCGGCAGCAGGTCAGGCTGGTGCATATCTCCACACCATGTCAATATTACAGGCATACCAAGCCAACCTGCTGAGGGACCTGGATGATAGTGAGGGGGTGGGGCCTGATGCAGTTCGAGAACAGCGATTTGTCTCTTTGGGCCACCAAAAGAGCAACCCTTGGTGCTTCCAGCGGTTTCCAGCGAGCTCGTGATTCAAAGTCATCACGATGCTAATCGCCCCTAGCCTGACTCCGCCCTCCTACGTACTTCCGCTCAATTTTCATTTTCCTTCAGTACTAGTCTGGGATTGTACTGTAGACTTTGGTTTTCTCCAATAAATTTTTTACCGGGCCAATCAGCGAACAGAGGGAGTGGCTGAGAACGATGACGTTGATGTTGTGCGTTATTTTGAGTTGTATTTCAGTAATGGCAGCGGAGAAAGATGCGAGTGAAGCCATTCGGCCCGTTGTGGCAACGCTGCCGAATATCAAGAAGTTAAAGCCGGAGCAAGCACAATCTTTGCTTAGTTTTGTTGGTGGCCATGATGTTGTAGCCCTCCTCCCCTCAGGGTTCAGGAAAAGTTTGATTTTCCAGCTCGCTCCGTTAGTGCTGAATGAGTTGGCTAAGGTGAATGCTAGGCATACGTCACGACCAAACATTAACGATTGGTTATGGCAGATCCAGAGTGACTCTGGGCAGATCCAATAGTTTCAGACTTCAATGGAGTACCGGCCTACAAGGAAGTTAACGCTTGTCAATGGAGGGTGCCAGACTCTATGTGTAAGTGAAATGAAATATACGAGAGTCTGGTGGGACCAGGCTAAATCGCGCCCTCTGAGGAGGGTTGAAAATCAGCCATGTTGGTTGTTTCCGGCCAGTATGCTTCAGGTCACCGAAGTGGCTACTCTAACTACATCAGAGGCCAGCCTAGAGAGTCTCGAGTTTGTGTGATATGAGATTCAGTGACGATGTGGGCAGTGCTATCGCCTGCTCGTGTGGCCACGATCCTCTCAGTCATAAAAGACAATAGTCTAGGCCAATCACACACTGTAAAACAGTTTCATAGACTGTCGGGTCTGATGGCAGCTGCGTCCAACGTGATATCTTTTGGCCTGCTGTACATGAGGCCCCGGCAGTGGTGGCTCAAGACCAAGGGGTTTTCCCTGAGGGGGAACCCACTTCATATGATCACGCTGCGGTGTCTCCGCAGCTTGGTTATATAGAGGAAACCTTGGTTCTTTTCCCAAAGTCCAGTGTTAGGAGCTCTTTGTCATCGAGTCTCTCTCACTGGCTGGGAACAGGAATGGGAGGCAGTTGCCAACTGCTGTGTTCTGTGATGAGACAGGAAGTGCCGTCTGATGCGATAACTGACGATGGCAAAGCTAATTCCTTCTGAGACACAATGTTCAGATATGAAGTCCATCACTCCTGAACCACTGAAGCTGATCACATGATCTCTCTCTCTTCAGGTGAACGTCTGGATCTGCTTCAGTGCTGATCAGGTAAACATCTCTCCCAGTGCTCGAAGTGGGGCGGTACTCACCGGTACGCAGTACCGGCACTTATACATTTTACTCTTAAGCGTACCTGCACTTTTTCTTGCGTACCGCTACTTCTCGCATGTAGCCGGTACTACCACTGACAGAAAAAGCGTCAGTGTCAAGCCCGTTTCACATATACTCCATTTGCAGTGCATATGTGGGGCGTATTTTTTCCGCACCCGTGTTACCAGATTGGAGCTTTCACACTGCATGCGGATGCGCTCCGGCGATCCGTTCCAAGAGCGGTGTGTATACAGCAGTGCAGCGATCGTTTCCACACAGATTCTATTTCTGCTGCGCTGCACGTGTTGAATTAAAGATACAGCGCATGGTTCGTAGTCAAAATGAACACAGATTGACATGAAAATATAATAATCTTACCATAAATGCATTTAATTAAATAAAATGTAGTAATCTCACCATAAATGTATTTTTGGACTTGCACACATGATTATTGGAGGAGTTCCGTTTTCTCTCTCTCACACACACACACACACACACACACACACACACACACACACACACACACACACACACACACACACACACACACACACACACAATCAAATAAACACACGCGCACGCACACGACTTGTTTAAATACATTTATGTTGTTAATAAACAACAATAAATTGTTGTTGTACCAGCAATATCTCCAAGTTTTGTTTTTCACAGTAGAAATCGTCTACGGTTACGTATGTAACCCTCGTTCCCTGAGTAGGGAACGGAGACGTTACGTCGGATGACGACGAATGGGGTTTCGCTTAGAAAGCCTATCAACTTCGAGTATTACAAAACGAGCCAATGGCAAAGAAATGCCATGGGTCTGCGGAATTTGCATGGCGTAACTCCGCCCCACCTCGTGGGTATAAAAGGAGGAAGCCGGCAGCAAGGAGATATGTTTCTTCGCTGAGGAGCCAAGACTGAGCTCAGGCGATCCCCGCGGTACAGCGGAAAGTGGCAGGCAGACGTAACGTCTCCGTTCCCTACTCAGGGAACGAGGGTTACATACGTAACCGTAGACGTTCCCTTTCGTTGTCACTCCGAGTTACGTCGGATGACGACGAATGGGGTTACCAGTCTAATCACGCCACCTTCTCAGCTGTCTTCCAGTGCCCTGCGTAAATCGAGATCCCTGTCAGCCTGGACAAAGGACTCCATATAACACAGGAATACCAAGGTACACTGGGAAGCATATCCCAAGCTTAGGGGAAGTATGCAATTAATGCCAGCCCGGAAGGGGGGGAACTTAGAGAATACACATATGACCCGAAGGAAGCATATGGAAAACACTGGGGTGTCCAGCCGCAGGTGGAATATTTCAACCCCAGGGGTGGCAAGGTGGCTTGCCAAGGGAAAGACACACGCTCAGAGAGGCTTACAGTGGAAATACACATGTGGGGGTCGCTCAGAGGAGGGACCATGCACACGGGAGGCACCTAGCCGACGCACAGGCAATAGACACTGGCGCCGACGTCAGGAGTGCTGGAGGAGCTCAGGGCTTTCGGAGAAGCTCACCTGAGGAAAATATCGCACGTATCCAGTCCGTGGAGTGGAATGGCGAGCAAGCGAAGACACCTGAGCGGGTCCGGTACTAGCTGGTTGAAGCGAGTACACGAGAGGACACAGGCTCCACTCGGAGATTATAGAATCTGGCGAATGTGTTAGGTGTCGCCCAGCCTGCAGCTCTGCAGATGTCTGTTAGCGAGGCGCCATGCGCTAGAGCCCAAGAGGACGCCACACTCCGGGTGGAGTGGGCAGTCACACCAAGGGGGCACGGTCGACCTTGCTGCTGGTAAGCCAAGGCAATGGTGTCCACTATCCAGTGAGACAACCTTTGCTTGGAGAGAGCCTTTCCCTTCAGCTTCCCACCATAACAGACAAAGAGCTGGTCTGAGGTCCTGAAACACTGCGTTCTGTCTACATAGGCGCGGAGAGCGCGTACTGGACAGAGCAGTGCCAAGGCTGGGTCTGCCTCCTCCGAGGGCAGCGCTTGCAGGTTCACCACCTGGTCCCGGAAGGGAGTGGTAGGAACCTTGGGCACATATCCAGGCCGGGGTCTCAGGATCACGTGAGAGTAAGCCGGCCCAAATTCCAGGCACGCTTCGTCAACGGAGAATGCGTGCAGGTCCCCAACCCTCTTGATGGAGGCCAGTGCAACCAGGAGCGCTGTCTTCATAGACAGGAACTTAAGCTCGACTGATTGCAGGGGCTCAAAGGGAGCACTCTTCAGGGCAGTTAGAACCACTGAGAGGTCCCAAGAGGGAACGAGAGGAGGACGAGGAGGATTCAGTCTCCTCGCTCCTCTCAGGAAACTGATGATCAGGTCGTGCTTCCCCACCGACTTACCTTCGATGAGGTCATGATGTGCGGCAATGGCGGCAACATAGACCTTCAGGGTGGAGGGAGACAGCCTTCGCTCCAGCCCCTGTTGAAGGAAGGAAAGCAAAACACTGATCGAGCATCTCCGGGGGTCTTCTCGGTGAGAAGAGCACCAGTTGACGAAGAGGTTCCACTTCAACGCATAGACGTGTCTCGTGGACGACGCTCTAGCGGAAGTGATGGTAGCCACCACCGCTGGTGGTAGGGTACTCAAACCTGCCTCGTCCCATCCAGGAGCCACACGTGGAGGTTCCAAAGATCGGGACGAGGGTGCCATAGGGTGCCCCGTCCCTGAGAAAGAAGGTTCTTCCTCAGAGGGATCGGCCAGGGAGGTGCTGTCGCGAGGAGTACTAGTTCGGGGAACCAGGTCCGGTTGGGCCAGTAAGGGGCAACCAGAATGACCTGCTCCTCGTCCTCCCTGACCTTGCGCAAAGTGTGCGCAAGAAGGCTCACTGGGGGAAACGCATATTTGCGGCCCTGCGGCCAGCTGTGCGCCAGAGCATCCGTGCCGAGCGTGCCCTCGGACAGGGAATAGAACTGGGCGCAGTGGGTCGAGTCGTGAGAGGCAAACAGATCTATCTGAGCGTCCCCGAACTGGTCCCAAATCAGCTGAACCGACTGGGGATGGAGTCGCCCTTCTCCAGGGAGGGGCTGAAGCCGTGAGAGCTCGTCGGCTGCACAGTTCAGCGCTCCGGGAATGAAGATGGCTCGAAGCGACCTCAGATGCTTCTGACTCCACAGGAGGAGGTGGCGAGCGAGTTGTGACATACGGCGGGAGCGTAGACCACCCTGATGGTTGATGTACGCTACAGTGGCGGTATTGTCTGAGCGGACTAGTACGTGTTGACCCCTGAGCAACGCTCGGAAGCGGTGCAGGGCAAGGCGTACTGCCAACAACTCGAGGCAATTGACATGCCATAGCCGCTGGGGTCCTGTCCAGGAGCCCGCAGCAGCATGTCCATTGCACATGGCGCCCCAGCCCGTGGTGGAGGCATCTGTTGAGACAACAACATGCCGGGAAGCTCGAGCCAGGGGGACACCGGCCCTGAGAAAATCGAGGTTCGTGAAGAAGAACGGTGTCAGAAGAACTGACGGCAGGTCGGAGTAACTGGTACTCGGAACGTGCCGTGTTGCCATGCCCACCTCGGGACTCGGTCGCGAAGCCAAAGCTGAAGCGGTCTCATATGAAGCAATCCGAGCGGCGTGACCGCGGCTGCAGATGCCATATGCCCCAGGAGCCTCTGAAAAAGTTTCAGTGGAACCGCACTCTTGCCCTCGAATTGTCTTAGGCAAGTCAGCAGTGACTGCGCGCGCTCGCTCGTAAGCTGCGCGGACATGGCGACCGAGTCGATGTCCATACCGAGAAAAGAGATCCTCTGCACGGGGCAAAGTTTGCTCTTCTCCCAGTTGACCCGAAGGCTCAGACGGGCTAGGTGCCGGAGCACTAGGTCCCTGTGTTCGCAAACCTGATCTCGAGAGTGAGCTAGGATCAGCCAGTCGTCGATATAACTCAGGATGCGAACCCCTTGCTCTCGAAGGGGAACAAGGGCAGCCTCGACGACCTTCGTGAAGATGCGAGGAGACAGGGCTAGCCCGAAAGGGAGAACCGCGTACTGGTATGCCTGCCCCTCGAAAGCAAACCGGAGGAACAGTCTGAGTCGAGGAAGAATGGAGACATGAAAGTAGGCGTCCTTCAGGTCGATCGCTGCAAACCAATCCTGGGGCCGTATGCATTCGAAAACGCGTTTGGCGGTGAGCATCTTGAACGGCATCCGGTGAAGGGAGCGGTTCAGCACGCGCAAGTCCAGGATTGGCCGTAACCCACCGGTTTTCTTGGGGACAATGAAGTAGGGGCTGTAGAAGCCGGACCTCATCTCGGCTGGAGGGACAGTCTCGATTGCACCCTTCGCCAGCAGGGTGGCAATCTCTGCTCTCATGATAGGGGCATTGCCACCGACCAAAGTGGAGCGGACTCCCCTGAAGCGGGGAGGAGACCGTGCGAACTGAATCGCATAGCCGAGCCTGACGGTACGCGCGATCCAGTGGGACAGACGGGGAAGCTCTAGCCAGGCTCCCAGGAACTGAACCAACGGGATCATGCGAGCCACAGGCGTCCCCCCGGAGGGGCAGCGAGGCGGAGTAACTGGCCCAGATGTGGACGGCATAGCGGCCCGGAGAGGGGGCACAGTTAGCAACCGCACCCTGGCAGAGGGGGCCAGGGGAGGACCAGGCTGGTCGTCCCGCGGGGGCCTGCTCTGCCAGGGGTCTGGCGACAGAGGGGGACAGGGGCGAAGCGGTCCGTGGACGGCACGCCGTGTCAACCGCCTCTGGGACAGAGGGGGGCGAGGAGAGCACGGCTTATGGGCGGCGCTCTGTGTCGCCCGAGAACTCTGTGAGCTCAGGGAAGAGGGGATTGTTTCTGTCTTTAACCACATTAGGGTGCTGCCCACCCGTGGGTGAGCAGCGGGGAGTGGAGAACAAAAGATTCTCCCCCGGCCCTCCACCGGGGGAAGGAGTGGTCCTGCTACCACCTCCTGAGAAACAATCATCATCCCTGAGCAGCCCGTCTCAGGAGCGCCGCTTGGCCCGGCATTTAGCGGGGGGCGGGGCAGGAGAGGGCTGTGGCGCCTTCTTACAGCTTCCTCCGCGACCGGCCCTGGGTGGAGGCTGCTGCGTGGTCCGGGCGGGAGGGGCGGGAGCCGCAGGAGGGCGCCCTCGGCGGGAAACAGGTCGAGGCGTCTGCCCGGCCGGCAAGGTGGAGGCAGCAGCGGGCCGGCGGGGCAGAATGTGTTTGATGGCCTCGGTCTGTTTCTGGGCAGTTGAAAACTGTTGGGCAAAGTCTTCAACTGCACCGCCGAAGAGGCCGGCCTGGGATAAGGGGGCGTTAAGCAGACGGGTCCGCTCAGCGTCCCGCATGTCAGCCAGGTTCAGCCACAGATGTCGCTCCTGGACCACAGCTGTGGACATCACCAAACCCAGGGAGCGCGCGGTAACCTTCGTCGCCCGGAGAGCAAGGTCGGTCGCGGCGCGCAGCTCATCAAAGAGCCCTGGGTTTGTCCTACCCTCGTGCATGTCTCTGAGCATCTGGGCCTGGTAGACCTGCAGAGTGGCCATAGCATGCAGTGAAGCAGCCGCCTGTCCCGCCGCTCTGTAAGACTTCGCCACCAGGGTCGACGAAAATCTACAGGCTTTGGATGGGTGCTTAGGCTCGCCCCGAGAAGAAGCACTCTGAGGACATAGTTGCATGGCAACAGAGCGTTCAACCGGGGGAAGCCCAGTGCACCCACGGGCAGCTGCCTCATCGAGGGGAGGAAAGGCGGATGAGACCAGCGAGCGGTCCCGAGAAGACAGGGGGGTCTTCCAGGACTTCGAGATCTCATCATGCACATCCGGGAAGAAAGTTATTGGGGTTTGCCGAGGACGAGGCTCGGCGGCCTTACCCAAAAACCAATCGTCCAGCCGCGAGCGCTCAGGACAGGGTGGAGGCCTCCACTCAAGTCCGATGCTCGCGGCTGCCCGGGAAAGCATGGCCGCCATCTCCGGATCAGACTCGAGCACAGCCGTATGCACACCGGAAGGTGGCAGCTGTGACGAGCCCTCACTTCCAGAAGAGTCAAACCCGCCAAGTGATGCTGCAACAGACATGGCATCTTCCTCTGTAGCTTCAACTGAAGCACGCGGGCCACCAGAGGGTAGACCCGCGGGAATCAGCAGTTCACTAGCGGGCACCGTCATTGAAGAGGGGGGCTGGGGTCGCGGACACATAGTCGGCGCCTTGTTCCAGACCGTAACCCTCAGATCACCCTGGCCACCAGCCGCAGGACGGGGGGTGGATGAGGGGACTCTCACTCTTGCGAGTTCACCGAGTCTCGACCGTAATGACGCGATGGTCATGTTCCCACAGAGAGAACATGAGTCATCCACGAGCGCTGCTCTAGCATGATCAATGCCCAAACATACTATGCAACGCTCGTGCCCATCAGAGTCCGATACCAATCTGCCGCAACCAGAAGTACACGGGCGAGACATCTTTAAAAAGACGTGCCACGTGTAAGCTCTTTTAGTGAGAGAAAACTCAAGTGTTGAAGCACCCGGGGAGAAACGCACCGACTGGCAGACCACTGCAACAGATCAGCAGGAAGCACGCTCTCGCCGTAGATCGCCGTCACACCAACACTCGAGGTACTCGTTTGTAAGGCTGACAATTCAGAGATGGCTTGTGGAGAGAAGAATACACTTGGCTCCGAAGCGAAAACATATCTGCTTGCTGCCGGCTTCCTCCTTTTATACCCACGAGGTGGGGCGGAGTTACGCCATGCAAATTCCGCAGACCCATGGCATTTCTTTGCCATTGGCTCGTTTTGTAATACTCGAAGTTGATAGGCTTTCTAAGTGAAACCCCATTCGTCGTCATCCGACGTAACTCGGAGTGACAACGAAAGGGAACTCAAATGTCATGATTTGCCAATGCAAGAGAGTACCGGCACCTTTTTTTCCCCACTTCAAGCACTGATCTCCCCTCAATCCTCTCTCTGTTCACACACACGTTTGGCTGAATCTTCCCGAGATGAAACACTGTGTTGAAAGCGGGGTCCTGGCTTGTGGTATTTTGGGGCCCACCCACCCCTGACCCCCCAATGTGCCCGAGTCCCGGCCCGGCTGGAGATGCCCTCTGAACTCCCCCAAACTGATGGCCAAATATTCTGAGGAAACAGAGCCAGTGTGAATCTGCAGCGGTGATCTCTTGTGAAACTCGTCTCACTCCTGTTTCTCTTCACAGACGGAGCAGAAACACCACAAGCTCCTGCTTCACGTATAAATCATTTATATTAATACATTTATAGTAAAGTGATTTTAAGAAGTGTAGTTTAATGCTTTTCTTGGGTCAGAATAGTTCTGATGGTTTCTGGGATTAAAGGAACAAATCTGACCCAAGATCAGTGTTTAGACACAAGCCTGTGATGAAAGTTATCCCTGTCTGAAAAAAAAACATGTTCGGTTATGGTAACCTGAGGCTTAATATAAAATTTAAGTGAAAGCTTTATATATATATATATATATATATATATATATATATATATATATATATATATATAAATTAACTAGGCTCTTTTCCCCCACTTTCTGCAGAAATGCTCCAGTGGCTGTGAGTGTTGGAGAGTGACATCAGACCATGAGAATAACTGAAATCTGTTTATTTGAGAATAAACATGGTAAAAATATCAAAATGACTTGTGTCATGTGTTTAATGATGTTTTCTTCAGAGTGTCCAGGAAGTATTGCTCCTCCTGCAGGAAGTCTCTGTCCTGTTAGAGAAACGAGCAGAAACACTTAGTGTGGGACGTTGTCCATTAGGGTAATAATGGCTGTCAACTCAATGTTGAAATAAAATATTTCCCAATGATTGTACTAGTTTAGTGATTTGTGCCGATCTCTGCAATAACTGGATTTAAAGAAGCATTTTAGAGGTTCACTGGTTTTAATATATAATTATATTATTGCATCTATAATCAAATAAACCGTTAGAAAAGTGTTAGATAAAACAAGTTATTTACCCACAAAAAATGGATTTATTGCCAATCCACCTTCACAACTGTATTTTGAACATTGTGTTGTAATAGCAGATTATTATTAATATCCCATTTTGCTTAACTTTCATCAGCTTTTTTGATTTCATGTCATAAAATTGTATTTGTAATGGAGTACTAGATCACAGTGCAGTCTATATATTTTTTTTTATTGGTTGATGTGCCACATAAAAAGCAGTTTCTTGCATGTGAATTTATATATGTGGCATGGCATATTTGGATTTAATTTGCCAAAATGTATAGTATTTATTGTGGAAATAGTAAAAATAGGATGAGGAATTTTACACTATTGGCTTCAACATCAATAAAAAATTACAAATAGTGGAAAGATCTGGCCAAATTTCCTAAGTTATTTTGTTGCATATTGGAATTATATTTGGGTTTTATATTGAATTGTTGCTTTATCATTGCATACAGATATTTTTTCGTTTTATTGTATTTACACCTTTGGATTAAATGCTTCAACATCAATAGGAAATTTGGTGTGATCTTCCCTTTTTTACTTAATTCTTGCATTTATTTAATTATTTTATTTGTGCATATTTGAATAAATTTTTTGGCTATTTTTACTGAACCTCAATTATTCATAGCCATAAAAAAATAAAGGCTTTTTATATATTTTTTCTAAATTCTCAAGTGCTTTGGTCTCATATGTCATAGCACCAAGCACTCTTTGCATCATTGGTATCATGATTATTATACACTCGATGTTTGTATAATAATATGATGTTTGATTATTGTACAACCGATGTACGCTCAACAGCTAGAGAATACCCATAATGCACCGTGAGAGCCGTGCACAGAATGAATTCTCGCGTCTCGCCAGGAGATGGCGCTCGCAGCTGAATCATCCATCCATTCATTTTCCAAACCGCTGGTCCAATGTGGCTACATTACTGAGTTATGAGGGTTTTTCTGTTTTGAATTATTCGGCTCATCATTGCATCTACTGCAAGTATATAATATGGCCTTTTTAGTGTAATCCACATGTGACGCCTCATTAATAATGTGCTGAGTTAGATGGTTATGGTCCTCTCTAGTATCAGAGTGCGGCATTTTTTGGGAAAACTGGGTATTAAAGGTGCATTGTGTAATATTTAGGAGGATCTGTAGACAGAACTATGAACTATGTTTTCAGTGGTGTATAAAGACCTTACTTAATGAACCGTTATGTTTTTATTACCTTATAATGAGCCATTTCTATCTACATACACCGCTGGTCCCCTTACATTGACATGCCATGTTTCTACAGGAGCCCTGAACGGACAAACAAGTTTCATCACTATGTTGTTCTTCGTGCAAAGAAGCAAGCTAAAGTCAGCGAATAAAACACTGACACAATAATGAACAAGTGACAATAATATTCGCAATAACATATAGTTTTACTGAATAACCTAATTAGGTTTACCTAATTTCTTAAACTATCTTTGTAAAGAAACCTCATTGCTGAATTGGCTTCTCTCTGCTGTCTCAGACGACGACATCACTTCCCGTCTACCACCGTAACTTCTGTTGGTTGCAATTCACAACCTCACCACTAGATGCAGCTCAAATGTACACACTGCACCTTTAAGTGACCATATTGGGACGTTATCATCTGTGAAGTGAATGGGTGTTGTCATACCTTCTCAGCGGTGTGTTTGATGAGGGCGAGTCGGGCGTGTAGTTCGGCGGGCAGCGGGTCGACAGTGGCGTTCAGGTGTGTGCTGGCCAGCGCTGGAGAGAAATCTAACACACACACACACACGTGACTCTCTGTCTGAGACGCTGAACGCCTGCAGGGAATGAACAGGGACAGTGTACCTGTGATGAGAGGTGCTGACGTCACTGGATTGACAGGAAGAGTGTGTCTCAGTCGCTCCATGTCTCTGTGATGATCCGTCATCCTCAAGCGCTCCTGAGAGGTCACATGATCTGAGTTACGTAACTAGATGACTACATTAGAGTAGTGTGGCATCAGTGCAGATTTGCCAGTAACAAGCTACATTTCCATCAAAAAGTGGTGTAGAGTGACCAAACCGTCATGGTTTCAGTCAAACATGCTGCTAAATATCCTCTCAGTGAATCGCTTAGTTTGCACAGTGTATTTTAATCAAGTAACATTGTTAAAACGATTTATTGATTCGAGTCGCTGTATGACATGATGCTTTTTTTATAGTGAAAAATGTAGTTCAAAGCTGCTGTTCATCAGTGTTTAGGCTGTTTATTAGTGGTTTAAAGTAAATTTATCTGTTCAATTTAATACTATTACCTGATATCGTGCTATTTAAATATTGCTCTGATAAAGAATTATATAAATTTAATAAAAATGAAGAGATTTAAGGATGAGCACAATGTTTTTAAACATTGTGCTCATCCTTAAATCTCTTCAATGCAGTGTTTTGTTAGTAGCTTGTGGAGTAGATAACAACTTTTAAAGGCAACCCGCCATTTATTTTAGATTTATAAAATAAATATTGACACAACTATATACATATATTTTACATATATATATATATATATTTATATATACAAAAATGTGAAATAAATATAGAAATAAAATGTTATTTATAATTATAAATAGAAATATAGAAATATGTCTAAGTGTGTATTTGGAGGTTTCGGCGGGTGTTTGTCAGTGACCTGTTGTAAGCTGTGCTCCTGCTGTCTGAGGCGCTCCACCTGTGCATGAATGCTGCGCAGTCTGGCCTGATGCTCGGCCTCCACCTGTCTGGCCTCTCTCAGCGCTCGCTCTCCCTCCTCGAAGCGCTCCGACGCCAGCTGCAAACACACGAGAGGTCACATGATCAGGTGTGTAACACGCTTCAGTCTTTGGCTACGTCTACATTAATTCGGATACATTTGAAAACGGCGTTTCCGTTTAAAAACGCTCTTCGTCCACACTAGCGTTTTCAGGCGTTTACGGACGTTTCAGTGTGGATGAGAAACTTTTGGAAAACGCTAAATTCACCTTTACTGCGCATGCGAAAACCATGACAAAAGCTCACTGAGAGGATACAGACGGAAGAATAAATCATCAAGTTGGTAACACTTTACTTGAAGGGGTGTGCATAAGACTGATATGACACCTCCATAATCATGACATGACATTATGTCGTGAATATGAAGTAGGGTTTATGCATGTTTATGACAACTGTCATTAAGTGTCTTTCGCTCAATAATGACATTTTGAATGCAAATATGACATTGTTATGACATCCTGACATAAATCATAACATCATAACCTGTCAGTGTCTTTGTCATGACAACTTGACATTAAATTAAGTAACTGTCATGTGGTTGGTTTTGACATTGGCTGTCATGAGGCCATTATAACTGTGTCATGAATATTTTTTGTGACCTCAACTACAGTGGAACAATTGAATTTGTCATTTAAAAGTTATAATGGCTTCATGACAGCCAATGTCAAAACCAACCACCTGACAGTTTAATGTAATGTTAACCAATAAAGCTAAGTGGTTTCTTAAGTTTGATAATTAATCTGCTATGTCATGTTTATGACAGGTTGTGTTGTCTTAGTAATGTCAAGTTGTCATGACAAAGACACTGACAGGTTATGATGTATTGGTTTATGTCAAGGTGTCATAAAGACATCTCAAACAATGTCATATTTGCATTAAAAATGTCATAATTGAGCGAATGACACTTAATGACAGTTGTCACAAACATGTATAAAACTTCCTTCATATTCATAACATGTGTCATGTCATGATTATGGAGGTGTCATGTTAGTCTTATGCACACCCCTTCAAGTAAAGTGTTACCATAAAGTTATCGCGCAATTCTTCTGTCAGGATCATTTTGTTTAGCAGAATATCTCAGCATTCACTGAAGCGTCCAGGTCGCTCTCACTCATCATTATATATTTGGCCTTTTAAAGCTAAAACTGCTCTCATGTTTTACTGCGGGACAGCAAATGCGAGTGAATTTTCGGTCATCTTTGCAGGACTGTGATATGAAGAGTGTGCAAAGTAACATATTTTAGCAACAGCGTGAAAGTGAACAGCACATAACAGGCACAATACCAGTATACTATAAACATGAATATCTATTGGTTCAATATGCGTCACATGACTAAACTTACGCCATCGTTTTTAAATACCTCGGTTTTGACAGTCCACACTACAACACGAAAACTGCGTTTTCAAATGTATCCACTTTGGAGAGCGTTTTCAAAAAGCTTCATTTTCATTAATAAAAACGGCGTCTGAGTGTGGACAGATGGCCAAAACGGAGAGAAAAAGATGCGTTTTCAAACGAAACCGTATTAGTGTGGACAAGGCCTTTACCTTACTGAACGCCTCCACTTCCTGAGCACGTGTTTTGAGCCGCAGTGCCGTGGTGCTCAGCTTCTCTTTCTCTCTGTCCAGCTCCTGCCTCTCTTTCTCCAGACCGTCTCTCTCTCTCAGCAGCGACTCCTCCTTCTGTTTCAGCTCTCCGGTGCGCAGCTTCAGATCCGCCTGCTCCTGAGTATTAGAGGAAAACTGGGATTGATCGCTCCGCCTCGCCTCAAACAACTTCCCTTCCCTCGAACAACCCTGAATACAACTTATTTACTTTAAGTCAGTTGCATTAAAACGTAGAGAATGAAAAGACTTGCTGTTTTTGCCACAGATAAACCAAATGTTAATTGTGACTTTACATCTTCACAATTTAGACTAAGTTAATATTTTGTATATTTTATAAACAATATTGTCTTTACCTATAAAGTTAGACTCAGAACAGAACGTCCTGGTTGCGTATGCAACCCACCGTTCCCTGAAGGAGGGAACGGAGGACGTAGTCGACGTCGACTGAAATGGGGATCACGCTAGGGAGCCTATCATCTTCGATTACTATTGAACGAGCCAATGGAATTTGGCGTGCGTGATTTGCATCACACACTCCGCCCCCGCGGCGCGGGTATAAATACGGAAGTGGATGCACGCACTAGTTGCTTTTCGCTGAGGAGCCGAGAGTAACCCGGGGTCAGCGGTGGTCCAGCGGTAGTGGCAAGGGGACTACGTCCTCCGTTCCCTCCTTCAGGGAACGGTGGGTTGCATACGCAACCAGGACGTTCCCTTTCAGTCGATAACGTCAGACGTAGTCGACGTCGACTGAAATGGGGATAACCTTTGAAAACGCCACTAAAGCTGCCACCTTCCAGTGCCTAAACAAAAGCCTCCTGATGCCCCCGCCAATTTAAGGCGGGGAAGGACAGGGCTTAGGCCAGGGAAGTCACTGCTGTTCCTACAGGACCACTGGGAAAGCGTTCCCCGTACGTTGGAAGGAAGGGACGCTTCGGAAGCCACATCCAACCCAGAGGGAGGTAATGTGGAGAATACACATATGAACTGGGCGGAAACCGGGCAGTCTAACATATGGAATGTCACTGGGGTGGCTCCAGCCTAAGACGGGGGGAGACACACCGGAGAGTGACGGCAGAGAGACTCTGCCGAGGGAAGACACGGGCTCACCGCAGGGAGCCGTATCGTGGAAGAATACACATATGGGGTCACCGAAGGGACCGCAACATATGGACCCAGCCTAACACAGGTTCCACACTGCTTACGAGTGGTAGGCCTAACACCAGACGTTCCGCACGTCCGACGTCGGAGGGGTGTGGAGGCACTCAACAGGGTTCAATTTTAAGGGAACTCAACTGGAGTAGAAAGGCGCACGTATCCAGTCCATAGGAGGGGAATGGCGCAGCAAGCCGACACTTGAACCGGGCTCACGGTGAAACTGGCTTCATGAGAAGGGAGCCCACGTGAGGCAGCGGTTCAACTAGGTGTCGTCCAGCCCCCAACTCTAGAATCTGTTTTAGCAAAGCATATCGTCAACGCCCAGGCGGAGCACTTTACACTCATCATTGAGGAGCTCAACACCTAAGTGGACATGTTGCATCTCGGACCTTTGCCGAAATGAAGGCAAGCACTAAGTGCAACTTTGCATGGAAACAGCCTTCCCTCTCTGCTGAATTCCAACAGATATTTGAAGAGCTGGTCTGAGGTCTATGACTTGCATTCTGTACACGTCCAAGCGAACGGACAGAGAAGCCAGGGCTGGATCTGCCTCCTCCAGGGCAGCGCTTGCAGGCTCACCATCTGCTCCTATTACGGGAGAGGTAGGAACCTTGGGCACAATCCGAGCCGGGGTCTCAGCTTGTGAGAGTTAGCCGGCCCAGACTCCAGGCACAATACGTTGACCGAAAGCGAGCAAGTCCCTACCCTCTAGTAGAGACCACGCGAGCAGGAGAACTGATATAACAGAATTTTTAACTCACTGCCTGCAGTGGCTCAGGGGCGGTCTCTGCAGTGCAGTCGCACCAGGGACAAGGCCCAAGAGGATAAAGAGGGACACAAGGATTTACAGGACCTTGCTCCTCAGGAACCTGACGATCAGAACGTGCTTCTGCATACTTCTGCAACACGATGAGCGTCGTTTAAACACCGAGGCAACATCATTTTGAGGGTGAAGGAAAACAGCCTACTGCAACCCATTTTGCAGGAAAGAGAGCACTGAAGTGATCGAAAGCTTTCAGGATCTCACTGGGGCTCACTGGGGGGGATCACCCTAGGGAGCCTATCATCTTCGATTACTATTGAACGAGCCAATGGAATTTGGCGTGCGTGATTTGCATCACACACTCCGCCCCCGCGGCGCGGGTATAAATACGGAAGTGGGAGCCAATGGAATTTGGCGTGCGTGATTTGCATCACACACTCCGCCCCCGCGGCGCGGGTATAAATACTAGTTGCTTTTCGCTGAGGAGCCGAGAGTAACCCGGGGTCAGCGGTGGTCCAGCGGTATTGGCAAGGGGACTACGTCCTCCGTTCCCTCCTTCAGGGAACGGTGGGTTGCATACGCAACCAGGACGTTCCCTTTCAGTCGATAACGTCAGACGTAGTCGACGTCGACTGAAATGGGGATAACCTTTGAAAACGCCACTAAAGCTGCCACCTTCCAGTGCCTAAACAAAAGCCTCCTGATGCCCCCGCCAATTTAAGGCGGGGAAGGACAGGGCTTAGGACAGTGAAGTCACTGCTGTTCCTACAGGACCACTGGGAAAGCGTTCCCCGTACGTTGGAAGGAAGGGACGCTGCGGAAGCCACATCCAACCCAGAGGGAGGTAATGTGGAGAATACACATATGAACTGGGCGGAAACCGGGCAGTCTAACATATGGAATGTCACTGGGGTGGCTCCAGCCTAAGACGGGGGGAGACACACCGGACAGTGACGGCAGAGAGACTCTGCCGAGGGAAGACACGGGCTCACCGCAGGGAGCCGTATCGTGGAAGAATACACATATGGGGTCACCGAAGGGACCGCAACATATGGACCCAGCCTAACACAGGTTCCACACTGCTTACGAGTGGTAGGCCTAACACCAGACGTTCCGCACGTCCGACGTCGGAGGGGTGTGGAGGAACTCAACAGGGTTCAATTTTAAGGGAACTCAACTGGAGTAGAAAGGCGCACGTATCCAGTCCATAGGAGGGGAATGGCGCAGCAAGCCGACACTTGAACCGGGCTCACGGTGAAACTGGCTTCATGAGAAGGGAGCCCACGTGAGGCAGCGGTTCAACTAGGTGTCGTCCAGCCCCCAACTCTAGAATCTGTTTTAGCAAAGCATATCGTCAACGCCCAGGCGGAGCACTTTACACTCATCATAGAGGAGCTCAACACCTAAGTGGACATGTTGCATCTCGGACCTTTGCCGAAATGAAGGCAAGCACTAAGTGCAACTTTGCATGGAAACAGCCTTCCCTCTCTGCTGAATTCCAACAGATATTTGAAGAGCTGGTCTGAGGTCTATGACTTGCATTCTGTACACGTACAAGCGAACGGACAGAGAAGCCAGGGCTGGATCTGCCTCCTCCAGGGCAGCGCTTGCAGGCTCACCACCTGCTCCTATTACGGGAGAGGTAGGAACCTTGGGCACAATCCGAGCCGGGGTCTCAGCTTGTGAGAGTTAGCCGGCCCAGACTCCAGGCACAATACGTTGACCGAAAGCGAGCAAGTCCCTACCCTCTAGTAGAGACCACGCGAGCAGGAGAACTGATATAACAGAATTTTTAACTCACTGCCTGCAGTGGCTCAGGGGCGGTCTCTGCAGTGCAGTCGCACCAGGGACAAGGCCCAAGAGGATAAAGAGGGACACAAGGATTTACAGGACCTTGCTCCTCAGGAACCTGACGATCAGAATGGCTTCTGCATACTTCTGCAACACGATGAGCGTCGTTTAAACACCGAGGCAACATCATTTTGAGGGTGAAGGAAAACAGCCTACTGCAACCCATTTTGCAGGAAAGAGAGCACTGAAGTGATCGAAAGCTTTCAGGATCTCCTCTGGAGAGAAGACGCACTCAACGACTAGGTTCCACTTCTAAAGGCGTAAGCACGCTTCCCAATTCTAGGGGGTGCTCGCCGAAGTGATGGTAACTATCACATGTTCTTGTGATAGCCACCTGAACCTCCGCGTTCAGATGTAAGACCGCCCGGAATCTCCGGGGGAAGAACGCGTGTGCCATCGTGCCCCGTCCCCGAAAGAGTTTTCAGGGGAAGTCAGGAAGGCTGTTGAAGGGAACCAGGTCTAGTTGGGCCAATAAGGGGCAACTATGAAGACCTGTTCCTCTCCTGACTTGGCACGTAGGTGCAAGCGACGGGCGCAAAAGACAGGAGCATTGCTCAACACAACATGTGAAGATCACTGGGCTTCAGGAGCATTTCTGCTCAGCACTTGGGTGTGACAAGTTCACTGAGCTTCAGGAGCATTCCTGCTCAACACCTGAGTGTGATAAACTCACCCAGCTTCAGGAGCATTTCTGCTCAACACCTGAGTGCGAAGAACCTCACTGAGCGACAGGAGCATTTCTGCTCAGCACTTAAGTGTGACAAGTTCACTGAGCTTCAGGAGCATTCCTGCTCAACACCTGAGTGTGATAAACTCACTTTGCTTCAGGAGCATTTCTGCTCAACACTTGAGTGCGAAGAACTTCACTGAGCGACAGGAGCATTTCTGCTCAGCACTTGAGTGTGACAAGTTCACTGAGCTTCAGGAGCATTACTGCTCAACACCTGAGTGTGATAAACTCACTGAGCTGCAGGAGCATTTCTGCTCAACACTTGAGTGCGAAGAACTTCACTGAGCACCAGGAGCATTTCTGCTCAGCACTGCGTGTGACGAATTCACTGAGCTACCTGTGATGAACTCACAGAGCTACAGGAGCATTGCTGCTCAACACCTGAGTGCGATGAACTTCACTGAGTTTCAGGAGCAATTCTGCTCAACATGAAGAGTGATGATTTCACTGACTTGAGCAGGCGCAAGGCGACCCTGAGTCGCAGTCACTTTTAGAAGGCTCACTGGGGTTAAACGCATTTCTGCGGGCCCCTGGGGCAGCTTAGACCCAGTGTTTGTCCAAGGGTAGTCCGCTCGGTTTACCCAAACACTGGCGGAAAAATAAAACCGGGGGGGCAACTGAGCGGCCCCAGAATGGTCATGACCCAGCCGGACCCAGGGGATGGAGTCTCCACTTGCCCTGGCTATAACTGTCGTGAGGCTCGATGGCGGCACGATTGAGTAAGCGGGAGGAGTGGAACAAGGCACCCTCAGAAGCGTCTGACTCCAAGGAGGAGGTGACGGGAGAGTTTGTGACACACCACAATGTCTAACAACTCGAGGCACGAATGCCCGTGTAGTCGGGGGTCGCCCAGGCCCCCGTTAAAACACGCCCTTTGTACATGGCCCCTCCTTTTGAGGAGGGTTTGGCAGCAGACCGGGATGCACTATAGTCCCACAGGGTGAGCTGCTCTGCCACGGTCACCTCGGGACTCGATTGTGAAGCTAGCGCTGAAGCGGTCACATACGGGGGAAGCCAAAGGCTGCGACTACCGTATACCCCAGGAGCCTCTGAATCTTTTCAGTGGGACCCTTTCTCACTTCAACACCAGCTGAACACATTCTCACTGGAGAGACGTGTTAGAACGAGTACCTCTCCAAAACTGAAAAAGAGATACTCAGCCCGTGGGCGAGATTACTCTCTTCCAGTTGACCTGAAGACCCAACGGGCTCTGGAGCGCTCGAGGGGAAGGACACTACATGTCTTTCAGGTCAAAGCTGCAGACCAATCTTGGGCCAAGATGGTCACGACTCACCACCTAGTAGCACGAAGGGCGAGTCTTCGCCTGGTCTTCGTACCGGCTGGAGGGCGGCTATCTCAAATCCTTCGCCAGCAGGATAAGACAAACACGCACAAGTCAGGAGCACTTTTGCTCCCCACTCGGTGTGATGAATATCACTGAATTTTCAGGAGCACGTCTGCTCAACACCTAATGTGGTGACCATCACTGACTTGAGCGGGGTAGCCGAGCCTGAGGTGGGGCAGCAAAGTAGAGATAGTGGTGTCAGTGTGCAGTGCAACACTTACCTGTCTCCACTAGCGGCAGGGGACGTGAGAAGGCGGATGACCGGGTCCTCGAACGCCCCAAGCTGCCTGTTGGCGACCAAGGGAAGCTGGGGGATGTAAGGCTAATACAGGGTCACACCCGCCAGACTGGCCAACTTGGGACTCAGGAATAGAACAATTGCTCTTTTTCTGAATATGTGGGTACCGCTGACCCCGTTTTTATAGGGGCCAGCGGCGGAACAGACACACACACATAACAAAAAACTCCAGCCGGCCCTCCAACCAGCCAGAGGGAGTGGATCGGCGACCACTCCACAAGCAACTCCTCCATCCCTGAGAGCCCGTCCAGGTTCAGCGTTTTCTTTTGCGCTGGTGCTTACCACCTGGCTTGGCAGCGCCTGGAGCAGGCTGGGCGCCCCTTCCGCGGCCGGCTCCGCGCCGGAACCTGGGTGAAGGCTGCTGCGATGGTCCGGCGGGAGCTGAGGCGGCTGCAGGCGGACGCCCTCGGCGACGAGGAGGCGGAGGATCTGACCTCGGGGGGCGGGTGAAGGCAGCAGCGTCCCTCCGAGGCAGGATGTGCCGGATGGCCTCCGTCTGTTTCTGAGCTGTAGAGAACTGTTGGGCAAAGTTCTCCACAGCGTCGCCGAATAACCCAACCAGGGAAATGGGAGAGTCCAGGAACCGAACCTTGTCCGCATCTCTCATATCGGCCAGGTTGAGCCAGAGATGGCGATCCTGGACCACTAGTGTGGACATCGCCGAACCAACCGCGCGAGCTGCAACCTTCGCCGCCCGGAGGGCGAGGTCAGTTGCAGTGCGGAGCTCACCCATGAGCTCAGGGTCCAAACTACCCTCGTGCATGTTCATGAGTGCCTGGGCCTGGTGGACCTGGAGCAACGCCATGGCATGCAGGGAGGAAGCGGCTTGCCCACAAGCTTTGTAAGCCTTGCCCGTAAGAGCGGACGAGAACTTACAGGCTTTAGAGGGGTGACGAGGATCACCTCTCCAGGAAGCGGCCGCCGTTGGGCATAACTGCATCGCAACGGCCCGCTCCACCGGAGGGATAGCCTCGTAACCCTTCACCGCTCCCCCATCAAGGGTAGTGAGGGGGGAGGAGCTACTCAGGCGGTTTCTGGCAGAGAAAGGTGCCATCCATGCCCTCGTAAGCTCCTCATGCACTTCAGGAAAGAAAGGAACCGGGGCGGCGGACTGAGAACCAGTACGGCCCGCCCCGATATACCAATCATCCAACCGAGACGGCTCGGGACACGGTGGAGGGTTCCACACGAGCCCTACCGCCTCGGCGGCCTTTTTCAGCATAGCTGACATCTCTGGATCTGGCTCGGGCAACACTGGTCTCCCGGAGGGAGGCAGTGCAGCCGAGTCATCATCTCCAGAGTTCAGCTCCCCCTCCGATGCTGCGATTAACAACGTATCCCCTGGAGGGGCCCCAAATGACACGGCTGGCCCGTCCATTACAGAGGGACCAGCGGGATCAATGGGGAGCTCCACCGGTTGCGGTGTGAAAGAGGAGTGAGGGACCCACGGGGCGTGGCCGGGCGGATTACCCCTCACTGTGATCCTCAGATCACCCAGCTTGGACGGCACCCCAGTCCTCCTCTGGGAAGGTAACCCAGAGGAAGAACAGGGGCGGGGCCCAGAGGTGGGGACTGCACCAACACTTTTGACGAAGGCGAGTCTAGATCTCAACACAGAGATGGTCATGTTCCCGCAGTGAGAACATGACTCATCCACGAAAGCTGCCTCGGCATGCTGTAAGCCCAAACATGCGACACAACTTTCGTGACCGTCAGAAGGGGATAGTGCCAGACCGCACCCAGAAACGCACGGATGGAATGGCATCTTGAAAAAGACGCACTCACACCCGTGTTGCTCTTTTAGGAAATGGGACCGTCACCAGTGCCGGAGCACACAGGGAATGACCGCGGCAAACACTGAATAGTCTTTCAACTAACAGTGAAGCACTCACTTCTCGCCCTCTAACCAACCGTCAACACACAAACAAACAATAGAAATTTGATGCTGTTAAAACAGCAGTTGAGAGCTGAGAAGCTCGCGATCACCGCTGCACCACGCTGTAGAACACCAACACTGGAGAGGTCTTCCCGCAAGAACACCGACACACTCGCTCGTTGAACACAACAGCACTCTTCAGAGACATCAAAGACGAACGGCTCCGAAGCGAAAGGCAACTAGTGCGTGCATCCACCTCCGTATTTATACCCGCGCCGCGGGGGCGGAGTGTGTAATGCAAATCACGCACGCCAAATTCCATTGGCTCGTTCAATAGTAATCGAAGATGATAGGCTCCCTAGCGTGATCCCCATTTCAGTCGACGTCGACTACGTCTGACGTTATCGACTGAAAGGGAACGACATTTCTGAATGAATCTGTGTTTTGAGTGAATCAATCGGGTGAACCAATAATTCAACGACTCATTTATAAAGAGAGACATTTACTTCATTCCTGAATAAATCAGCCGTTTTAACGAATTGAATGACTCGTTTAGACATTTACCGCCACCTACTGGCAGTTTTAGTTTCTTATTTAGAGTATCATTTCATATTATTCATTCCATATTAATAGAAAACCCATAAAAGGTATAGTTCATCATTTACTCACTCTCATGGCTGTTGAAGCCTAAAATTGTGTAGTAAATTCTGGTGAATCAAATAATAATAAAAAAATGTTTCTAAGGCCACTTTTTGTAATGTCTTTTTGATGCTTTTCTCATTTGACACAATAATGACTTTAAATTATCTTTTGGGGGTAATTTCTAAGACAAATTTGATACGTGATAGTAATAGAGTAAAAATTGTAGTCGCAAATAATAATACTACTGAGACATTTATGATGTAAAATCACGCTGTTTGTATGTAAACATTAGCTAATTAAATAAAATACATTATTACTGTTTATAAATTTAAAAACATCTGTATTGGCTTCAGCTTCTTGTTCGTAGTGATTACAGGATTAGTTCATTTCAGAATTAAAATGTCCTGATAATTTACTCACCCTCCACGTCATCCAAGATGTCCATGTCTTTCTTTAGTCGAAAAGAAATTAAGGTTTTTGAGAAGAACATTCCAGGACTTTTCTCCATATAGTGGACTTCAATGGGGCACAACAGTTTGAAGAGCCAAATGTGAGTTTCAGTGCAGTTTTATCTAGCCAAACCAGCTGTCATTTTCTTAAAAACCACAAATTTTTAACCACAAATGCTCGTCTTGCACTAGCACAGCGATGCGCCACTCATTACATAATAACGTTAGAGTTTACATGCAAAGACTAAGTCAAACGCCATTTACAAAATAAATAAATAAAAGGTAAAACAACGATTTCGGACGATTTTGAAGTTGGAGGAGAAAATGAGATGGGGTTTTTCGCCCTACCCTACATTTTTTAACCGGAACATGTGTGACCTTTCAACGCGATTACTCAATGTGTGGCGCATCACAGAGCTAGTGCAAGATGAGCATTTGTGGTTAAAAAGTATAATTTTTTTAGAAAAGGAGCGATGGTTTGGCTGGATAAGACTCTTATTCCTCGGCTGGGATCGTGTAGAGACTTTGAAGCTGCATTTTGGACCAATTTGGACCCCATTGAAGTGACTATATGGAGAAAAATCCTGGAATGTTTTCCCCAAAAACCTTAATTTCTTTTCAACTGAAGAAAGAAAAACATGAACATCTTGGATGACGTGGGGGTTGAGTAAATTATCAGTAAATTTTCATTCTGAAGTGAACTAATCCTTTAATATTAGCTGTAAAGCATGAAGGAATGCACGTTGAGTTGTTGACCTGTGATCTGCTGATATAGTGTGTGAAGGTTTAGATGGTGAGTCTCACACACACACCTGTGCCATGCTGAGGATGGATCCCTCTCTGTGCGCGTCTCTCTCCATGAGGCGGCTGGCCTCTCTCTCCACACGCTCCTGTCGAAGCTTCTCCTGCGAGTGAAACCTGCTCCACTCGGCCGCCAGTTTCCGGCGCTCTTCAGCGCAGTGTGTCATGACGGACTGCTGCTCCTCCAGCAGAGCGCTCTGTGTGTGAGAGAGAGAGAGAGAGAGACAGGCTGTATTTATTTCTACTTGTGCAGAACACATCAAAGACGTTGACATGCATCATCAGGAGTTTCAAGTATTATTTTGATACTACTAAGTAAATAATCTTGTTGTTCCTGTACGGTGTCAATAAAGAGCTTTACTAGAGGTATAACGATACCCTCATGTCACGATTCACGATACGATATTATTTATATTATCATACTATACACACATCAATTTTTATTTTGGGTGAACTATACACAATATATATTGTCACTATCCACGATTCATTTTGTTGCAGTTTTGTGTTGCGATATATTGTTAAACCCCTACTGACCCCTACTGTTCCTGTAGTAACGCAAGTGACTACGTACTTCTCAGAAATCGTTTCTATATCTTGTTTCTTGAGTTACATGTAGGTTTTAATTAACTATGTTTTATTTAAATGGCCTAAATGTAATGTCCAACAACATACAGTTTCAAAATGACTGCACTTCCCTTCAATTTGACTGACAGGCATGTGTGTGTTTTGATGTTTAACAGATTCAAAGGATTTGAGAATAACTATCAAGAAACTAAAAGAGGCTGTTCTTGTAAAATATTCACATTATTTTGAATTTATAACTAAATAATGTATATGTTTGTACAATAAATCTGGTATAAATTATGTCATTTTTTCAGTGTGTGTGTATGTGTATATATGTATATATATATATATATATATATATATATATATATATATATATATATATATATATATATATATATATATATGTGTGGTTTTCCAAAGTTACCAGCCACAATTTTGACATCGATACCGTGGGGGAAAAACTGCTATATAGATATTTTTTATATTATCTCATAATATGACGGCAGTAATATTAGGCTGCTGTAACTTTAAGACCTGACGCACAGATCCATTATACTGTTACATCCATTATACTGTTGTTTTTCTTTCTCAACTGTTTACATTCACTTGAAACATCACACACTGACTGTGTTTGTGTGAATACTCGCCAATACTGGCATTGTGACATTATTTTGTGTGTATTTGACTGTTTAAGCCCAATAAGCAGCAAAAAAGAGCTCAATTTAGTACCAAGAGGCGGCTTTATGTGCCGCACTTTGGGTGTGAGAACAAAATCCATGGGTATGAGTACAATTATGCACAATGCATGAAATCTCACGCTGAAATTCAAGCCCTGCAAAAGCAAAAATATTCACCAGAAGCAAATGAGTGAGTGAGTGAGTGAGTGGAGGTGTGTGTGAGTGAGTGAGTGTGTGTGTGTGTGTGTGTGTGTGTGTGTGTGTGAGTGAGTGAGTGAGTGAGTGGAGGTGTGTGTGAGTGAGTGAGTGTGTGTGTGTGTGTGTGTGTGTGTGTGAGTGAGTAAGTGAGTGAGTGAGTGAGTGAGTGAGTGTGTGTGTGTGTGTGTGTGAGTGAGTGAGTGAGTGAGTGAGTGAGTGGAAGTGTGTGTAACTCGCTGTCGGAGAGATGAGAGAGAAAGAGCAGCTGGTATCGTGTATCTAAAAAACACTATGTAATTTATAAATTTCTTCATATTTAATGAGTGATGTGATGTCATTTAATGCCTGACCTTTGCCCTCTCCAGCTCCTCTCTCTCCATGCTGAAGTGTTGCGTCATGGTCCGTCTCTCCTCCTCCAGTCCTCTCAGAGATGATTCTGCTTTGGCCTGTTCTGACGTCACACGCCAGCGCTCCTAAACACACAAACCAGCGTAACATCATGAGCAGCTTTTACACCGTCGGCCCAAACCGCTCTCGTTGCTCGACCGTTCTATTCCTGCCGATCCAGACAGGTACGGATATGGTTTAATTTTCCACTATGGGGCGGATAACAGGGCTCTCTAAATAAGCAAGAGTTTACTGATGGTATGAGATGTAAATATGGAGGATGATGGTCAGATTCCAGACAGCAACAGTGTCGGTCCAGATCCGGCCCAGGAATATATGGCTGCTGTCACTTTAAGACCGGACGCACTGATCCATTATACTGTTACACATGTGTTTTCTTTCTCAACTGTTTATGTTCACTTAAAACATAACTTGGAATCCACACGTCCCAGATGTGGGCCGGATCTGGGCCAACACTGTTGCTGTCTAGGATATTTCTTTTAATTTGATTATTAACTTGTGTTTACATAGCTCAAATGTGCGCTTGGACAGCTACGTTCTTCAGCCCGATGGTGGAAAGGCGACTATGTTAAACAGTCTGGCTTTCATAAACAGATGTTTTATTCATGTTCAGAGCATATACACTGAGTGTGTTAAGTTTCTCCACCTTCTCCAGCTGTCTCTGCTGCTCGCCCAGCTGTGTGTCCATCTTGGCGATGACCTCTTTGAGACGTGACCTCTCGTCGCTCATCTCGCGCTGCTGCTGACTCAAGCGCTCCTGCAGCACTGAGAGCCACAAACACGCAGTCACATCAGCTCGTTTGTTTCACTCACATTTATGAGTTACGACTAAAAATAGATGTGTGCGAACTGTAAAAGGTGTTCATTAACGCACGAGCAAATTTGAATTAGGTCCTCGCAGGTCTTTTTAAAACATCTTAAATTCATTTTTTTCATATTTAAGGTAAAAAAATATCTTAAATGGTATAACAAAAGTCTTAATGATCATATTAAGAGGTATTAAATTTGGGGTTGTAAAATAGGAATCACAATATCGTTTAATATGACTATTCAATTTCAAAAGGCGATGTTATCATTAAATTAATATGATCGCTGCGCATTCAAAGTGAACACATGGCACTGTTGTGTGGCTTCATAGGAGTTTACAATCACTAAATACTGCAGATTTAATGATAATAGATCGCTTATTGAATTATGACCTTTTTCTTCATGGTGTTTATATTGAAATGTGTTGTAGATGTTTGAAAGAGTGCATGTTTTATCTCCATAATATGTTTGAATGAGAACAGACATTTCAAAATAAGAGTCCCGGTGTGTTTCGGGCTTGTTTATAATTAAAATTCCAGCATTATGAAGAACACATATGTTTCTGGTCATTATTTAAGTCTGGCATTTAATTCTATGCTTAATTTAAAAAAAAAAATTGTATTATAATAAAATAATTTTGTCTCCTCCTATCCCTTGATTATGGAAGCTTGTTTACGCCAAAGGAATAAAAAAAACATAGGGTAATTGCAACATTTTATCTCATAATTCTGACTTTTTTTGCAGTTGTGAAACATTCTAACTTGCATTAGACTAGTCTATGAGTCTATGACTTGTCTAACACTATAGACCGGTCTAAAATAGCTTTGTGAAACCGGCCCCAGCTGATGTTCTCTGTATGTTTTTCCATCATCTCCGGTGCGTTCATATGTAAACTGCGTGAGCTTATTTTGTTCATTAGATGGAAAGATCTGAAAACCCACACATTTACCGGTCCATAGACCCTCCCCTGGAAGAAATCAGGACAGAAGTGGTTGAAAGTGGACAAAAGAGACGGATTTAAACACCAGGTGTAAACGTGAATGTGTCTGCCTCATCTACTTGTGATCCGATCGACCGAAACGCATCTTAACAGCAGGTGTAAACCGAGCCGAACTATGAGCAGATGTGGTGTAGAATGTGTGTGTGTGTGTGTATGTGTGATGCACCTCTGAGCTGCTGGTCTCTCTGTCTGGCACCGAGCTCGAGCCCCTGAGTCGTGTGCTCATGTGAACTCTCCACACGAGACGACAGGTCGCCCAGCCTGCGGGAGAACAGCTCCATCTGCTCGATGACGGCTGTCAGAGACCTGCACACACACATGATGAGAGGCATCTGACGGGCGGGTGTGTGTGTGTGTGTGATCGCTGATGGGCTTCACCTGGTCTGTGACGTGGCGCTGGTCACAGCGTCGATCTCCTCGTCCTTCAGCTTCTTCAGGTGCTGGATCTGCTCTTCATGATCTCTCTTCATCTCAAGGATGGACTTCCTGTCACACACAAGTCAAACAAACCAGCTCGTTTTATTTCTGTTACCATCATCAACTTTTAAAGAAGGATTTAAACGTTTCAGATAAACTTGATATTTTTTGCTCTTTTTTTTGTTGACAAAAAGCTAATAATTAAATTAAAATGAATACAGTAATTAAAAACACTCACAATAGATGCTTACTGAAGAAAACATACAATTTTATGTTTATGTGCATGTCACGTGACCATTTACTTGACATCAGAGAACTGACATTATGAATATGTTGTTAAATTATTGACAAATTAACTTAAAATTGACAATCCCTGTGTCAAAACAGCTTATAAATCATACAGAATGAGTGTATGTGTCTCTCTCTGTCTTGGTCCTGCTGACTCTGTGTGAGTGTGTGTGTGTGTGTGTGTGTGTGTGTGTGTGTGTGTGTGTGTGTGTGTGTGTGTGTGTGTGTGTGTGTGTGTGTGTATGTGTGTGCGTGTGAGCAGTGTTGGGGAAAGTTACTTTAAAATGTAATGCATTACAATATTGCTACATTATATTATATTATATATTATATTATTACTCCCTTAAAAATTAACTAATTGTGTTACTTAGTTACTTTTTTTAGAAAAGTAATTGTTACATTACTTTTGCCTAACTTTTTTTTCACCTGGGCAAATGTGAAGACCCTTTCCCACCAAAAGTGAAGAATAAGCTTCAGGCTAAAGGAAATGCAGATTCACGCTTGTACAGTAGAGGCGCAGTCAGTCAATAAATGGGAAAACAAAGTAACTTGCGTTACTTATTTGAAAAAGTAACTCAGATATTTTGTTGTAAACTTTAAAAGTAGTGCATTACTTCACTAGTTACTTAAAAAAGTAATCTGATTACCTAACTCTGGTTACTCGTAATGAGTTACCCCAACACTGCATGTGTGTGTGTGTGTGTGCGTGTGTGTGCGTGTGTGTGCGTGTGTCACCTCTGCAGGTCTCGGAGTCTCTCCACCTCTCGGTCTCGGTCCTGTTGGCTCTGTGTGAGTCTGCGCTGGTGCTGGTTCTGAATCTCAACTCGCTCCTGCTCCGCCACACGTGTGACGGCTGCCAGTCTCTCCGCCAGATCCTCGTTCTCCTGACGCGAGCGCAACTCTCGCTGAGCAGACGATTCCTCCAGCAGCTTCACACGCGCTCTGAGACCAGAACACATGCATGTAAAGAAAAGCCATACTCATTTAACACAGTGTGAGTGTGTGTGTCTGTGCATGTTCTCCATGGGTTCATTGAGTGAGTGAGTGAGTGTATGAGTGAGTGAGTGTGTGTGTGCGAGTGACTGTGTGTGAGAGTGTGTGAGTGAGTGTGCGTGAGAGTGTTAGTGAGAGAGTGTGTGAGAGTGAGAGAGTGGTTGAAAGTGAGAGAGTGTGTGAGAGAGTGTGTGAGAGAGAGTGTGAGTGAGAGACTGTGCATTTGAGTGAGAGTGTGTGAAAGTGTGAGTGAGAGAGTGAGAGTTTGAGTGAGAGAGTGTGTGAGTAAGTGAGTGTGACTTTGAGTGAGAGAGTGTGAGTTTGAGTGAGAGAGTGTAAGTTTGAGTGAGAGTGTGTGAAAGTGAGAAAGTGTGAGTGAGAGAGTGTGAGTTTGAGTGAGAGAGTGTGTGAGTAAGTGAGTGTGACTTTGAGTAAGTGAGTGTGACTTTGAGTGAGAGAGTGTGAGTTTGAGTGAGAGAGTGTAAGTTTGAGTGAGAGTGTGTGAAAGTGAGAGAGTGTAAGTGAGAGAGTGCGAAAGTGAGAGAGTGTGAGTGAGAGAGTGTGAGTTTGAGTGAGAGAGTGTAAGTTTGAGTGAGAGTGTGTGAAAGTGAGAGAGTGTAAGTGAGAGAGTGCGAAAGTGAGAGAGTGTGAGTGAGAGAGTGTGAGTTTGAGTGAGAGAGTGTAAGTTTGAGTGAGAGTGTGTGAAAGTGAGAGAATGTGAAAGTGTGAGTGAGAGAGTGTGAGTTTGAGTGAGAGAGTTTGAATGAGAGAGTGTGTGAGAGTGAGAGTGTGAGAGTTTGAGTGAGGGAGTGCGAGTGAGAGTGTGTGTGTGAGTGAGTGAGTGAGAGAGAATGAGAGTGATTACCTGTGCACGTTCTCCATGATCTCAGTGTGTGTGTTTGTGTGTGTGTTACCTGTGCATGTTCTCCATGATTTGTGTGTGTGTGTGTTACCTGTGCATGTTCTCCATGATCTCAGTGTCTTGTTTGTGTCTCTGCTGAACACTCTCTAACAGCATCTGATTCTGATCTCTCTCCAGCTGTGAGCTCCTCAACTGAACACACACACACACACACACACACACACACACACACACACACACACACACACACACACACACACACACACACATATTTTCCTATCATCATTGATGTATGTGTTGATATCCGCCAGTATAATTTTTTTTTGTCTTGATGAACACGTTTGGCCTCAAGTGTGTGCCGTTCGGTCTAGGCTTGTTTGTCATTGGGGTTATGTTGTACCGTGTTCATTCACACAGGGAAGGCACGTATGAATCATAAGAGATTTGCTTCATTGAACACTACTTTTAAATTCAAGCTTTCTGGCATCAAGAACCTAGTAATAAAAGACATTAATAAGGACCATGTGCTTAATTCATCCTGTTGAGTATAAGCCACTCGAGCATGTATGGAAATCAGTGAGTCATCCTGAATAATGACAAATCCACCTCCAACTCGTTCCTGCATTGTGTGTGTGAGCTGATTTCACCGTTTTAAGATGTAAATACTCAAATTATAAATTCAAATACATCTAGAACAGCTTGCATGGATTCAGAGGTTTCGCTGCCATATACTTTGACAAAACAGATTGATGCATCTTACAAAAGTCCAAGAGGCTCCGGTTTGAACTCTACATTTCTGTCAGCTCAGAGGAGGGGTCAGGAACCCTGACCTCACTTCCTGTGGTGGCTTCACAAGCCGTGCATTGTGTGTGAGAATGTGACAGGGCTCCTGGGACTCCTCCACATCTGGCAGCTGTTTTGACCACCCACAGCCCTTTCCACCAACACCGGGAAGATCTATGAATGTTCCTGGTACTCACCTCGGGAACCTCCTGTGTGTGTGTGTGTGTGTGTGTGTGTGTGTGTGTGTGTGTGTGTGTGTGTGTGTGTACCTGTGCCTCCAGCTGAATGATGCGTTTCTGCAGTGTTGTCACAGTGTTGTCTGTGTGCTGATGGTCCGTGTCTGTTCTGTGTCTGTGTGCGTTCACGTCCAGAGAGCCGCTCAAACCCCACAGATGAGACTGAGCCAACTACACACACACACACACACACACACACACACACACACACACACACACACACACACACACACACACACACACACACACACACACACGCACGCACACACAATCCCTTCATTAGTCTGCTGAATATGAATCCACATCAGAGCGTGTTTAGTGTTGTACGTGTGTGTGTGTGTGTGTGTGTGTGTGTGTGTGTGTGTGTGTGTGTGTGTGTGTGTGTGTGTGTGTGTGTTTGACCTGTTGCTGTAAGAGCAGCTGCTGTAGGTTGTCTGCAGGCAGAGGTGTGTGTGTGTGTGTCACAGGACACAGGTCCTCCGCTGGTGCAAACACTGAAACAACAGACGTTTTAATTAGACACATTCACATCATACACATTTTAGCACCAATAAGATGTTCTACATTAACATTAACATAGCATTTTCATGATAATTAAGAAAAGGTCCCTAAATTCTAATTTATGTAATGTGAAAACATTTTCATTACTGAAATGTAATAAAACAAAAATTATACATCAAGTTAATATTTAATTTTCATAATACATATTATTATTATTATTACTTTTGTTATTTCACTGAATTTGTTTTAAGAACACACATATACGTCATGGTAATATTTAATAATGCATTATTATTAAGGATTTAAATAAATTAATCGTTGGTTAAATCTAAATATTATTTGTTGATTTAAATTTTTAAAACTCATACACTTTTGTAATTGAATTGCAAACAGACTAGAACGGAGTTTCCTGAAGGGACTTTAGTAACGGGAATATAAACTAACCATAGAAATCAAAATCAGCTGAAATGAATGAAAACATTCACATAATCCGGTAGGAAAATACCACTAAAGTTCCAGTTCTTTTCCAATGCATTCACCCGATGTTTGTGATCACTGGGCAAGGAATAGTATAGCTTTTTTATTGGATAATCATGTTCTAGAAGTAAAAAGAGCAGTTTCTAGCTAACTACTAACATTTATATTCACTAAAACTTTTGTGACTTTTCAAGACTTTGAATTTTCCATGTCCTGTACTAATTCATAAGAGTTTAATAATAATATTTTAGTGAGAGCAATGTGTGACTGTACCAGGTTTATGTTGCGTTTCTTTGCTTGTGTTGTGTTGGATAGAGATGCCAGTGGACTCTCTGCTGGAAACACACACACACACACACACACACACACACACACACACACACACACACACACACACACACACACACACACACACACACACACACACACACACACACACACACACACACACACACACACACACACATGTAGTGTTTCCATGTTTTATGGGGACTTTCCATAGACATAATGATTTTTATACTGTACAAACTGTATATTCTATTGCCTTGCACTAACCCTACCCCTAAACCTACCCATCACAGAAAACTTTCTGCATTTTTACATTTTCAAAAAACATCACTTAGTATGATTTATAAGCTGTTTTCCTCATGGGGACCAAAAAATGTCCCCACACAAACAAGGATTTCAGATATTGCCATCCTTATGGGGACATTTTGTCCCCATAATGTAGGGTTTACCAGGCCACACACACACACACACACACACACACACACACACACACACACATGAATCACATGACCACAGGAATCACATGACCATAGCAGTGTTAGTGTGGACTGTACCTGTGCTCTGTGTTTGGGACGGGAGGCTCGTGCGCTCGTCTTCGTGACGCTGGAGAGACGTTTGATGTAGAGCTGTGAAAAAGTCACAAATTACTGCAAACATCCGCATCTTGATTCAGTCCAACACAACATTCATCCACAAACACTCATCCGGGTGGGGAAAATCACTTGAGGTCAGGAATCGGATACTTGCTATCAAATTTAAATTTCGATTATCAATTCCATTGTGACAACACTCTATGACATCAGTAATCAAACAACAAAAGCCAAAGAGAAAATTCACTCGTTCTTGACTGAGTAACTATTGTAACTATATTTGTAATGTTTTATTTATAAAGTACAGTGTTATTTTGCATTTGATTACAGTTTCTGTACCTGAATACCTGAAAATATTAAAACACTGTTTTTCAATCGTTGCTCATTTTTGATTTTATTATTATTATTTATTTTATTTGTTCTTTTTTAATTACTGAGTGTTTACTTGTCTTTAACAATGATTTATATTAGTTGGGCTAGTTGTTTTTCTATGGTATTTTTTTAAACCACAGGCAAACGTTCCTTGCGTACTGTAAGTGTTCTTTAGCCTGTCGATTTTTATTCATGATATTCAGCTACAATTAAATGTTTTGCAATAAGCCTCAATGTGAATATCTACGTTTTTGTTTTTTACCTTATCGGAATCGATGTGAATCTAAATCGTTAAAATGCAAACGATACCCCACCCTCACCTGAGAACCACATCCACTTCCTCAACCGGACCCGACGTCACTTCCTGTTTCCTCTCTCTCTCCTCTGATTGGCTGACGGGTTGTGTTTTCCTGCGGCTCAGCGCTCCCGAGAGCCAGTCCTGGTCCTCGTGTCTCGGGATGGTTTTAGGAGACGAGGGTGCGTGCGGTGGATCTGCGGGCGTCTCTTCTCGAGCCGGTAATGACGGAGATGCTGGAGTCTTCAGGGCCTCGGGAACAAGTGGTCTGGGTTGTTTGGGTTCCTCCTTCACCTGTTCCTCTTCCTCTTCCTGCTTCAGGCCGAGCCAGTCTGATCTGGGCCGTACGGCACGTGAGGAGGGTTTGGGTTTGTGTTCGGGCGAGTGAGCGCTCACGTCTTCAGTCGAGAATCTGACACCAAACACAAGCTTTTCAGCTTTAATGAAACTGATTTATACAAATAAAATGAATCAATACAGTAATAAACCAATATACAGTCAAACTAAAATGTATTCAGACACCTTCAACATTTCTCACATTATCACAGTTTATTCACTATAGTTTAGAAAATGGTAATGAAATATAACAAGAACTCAAGAGTTATTAAATGAGTTGATATTTCACTGGTTTTGTCCATCCTTCTGTTAGACTCTCACACACATGAATTATGTTGAATATCTGTCAGCTGTTAAATTTAACTACACAATTACATAATACCAGTTTAGCTCAACCAATGACCAAGCGATGCTTCATTTAGTTCACATGAAGTCTGTGCTGTAAAAAGGTGCATTAGCAATTAAAGAAAAAACACTTCAGCAAAACATGTTCAGGTCAAAGTGTCGGAATCATTTTTGGTCCCAAATTTTTATAAATTGTACTGGTGGTACTGTATGACGAGTTTCTGGGTATAATATGTCAGTTTACTTTATTTTGCTATCTTCACTTACATAAATTAACTATAGTGTCCTGCAAACACTAGTAAAAAAAAATCAAAAATTATATCTGCTGTCTGAATAAATTTTGGTTTGACTGTATTGGCTGGTGTAAGTAGGCCTTTGTGTCTAACATCTACCAGCAGCATTATTGATCGTATTTGGGGGGGTTGTATTTAAAGTATGTAAAGTTTGAGTAAAAGTCACAGTATTTTTGTCTTTTTTCCACCCCCAGTACAAATATATAAACCAATCATGATACATTTATAAGCAAAATCCTCTGCCAATGGGATCAGAACAATAATTCAAAGGGAAAACTTATTAAGCATAAGCAAACCTTCATTTTGATCAGGCTCTCAGAAAATAAGACTACTTATCTTTAGCATCTCCTGATTTAAGAAGAAAACAGAGCAACACTTCCTGCAGTTTACCGTGTCTGTGTATGTACTCACCTGACAGACTGTCTCCGGGACTGACGTCCCTCTGGAGTCGAGCCCATCGTGGGCTGATAAGAGCCGAACGTGAAGTCCTCCTCCTCCATCTGATAGGCTACAGACAGCAGGACCGGCGGTTAGTGCTGCTTTACAGATTTCAATCATTTATTGATCACATTCATGTGATGCATTTGGCAGATGATTTAATGCAAAGGGACTTCATGTACACAATCAATGTGTTCATGCATTCAATGGGAATGTTCAACGTCAATGATATTGCAATTTTTTTGTGTCATTGAACAATTCTCTCTTAATTGTCTCTTGAGTTGAGATCCTGACCTCTTCCCGTCGAGCTCTTCTCCGGTGGTTTCTCCGTCTTCTCTCCCGTCACGGGTCTCTCCAGCAGACGAGGAGACGTCCCACGGCCCAAGATCTCGTCCAGTTTAGTGCGAGCTCTCAGAGGAGGATCACTGTGAAGAGGACAGAGACACAGACAGTGTATACTTCCTTATTATAAATAATATCAACAAGAAATTATTTCATGCCTTTTCTATTTCTTAACTATGTTTTTTGTAAGATTATATAAGATAAATATTGTCTTTAAATGTTAATAAATTGAATTATGCCATGTCAAGATAAATTTAATATTTAATGGTTTTACACTCAAACTGGCTGACTGCCTACAAAGTGAATACACAAATATTCAAGACAATCAAAGCAGCAAGAAAAAGCAGCACTAGTTATTAAAAAATGTAAAATTAAAAAATAAATTTTAATAAAATAATACAAAATTGCTAAAGCAATGGAAAAAGCGGCACTGGTTATAGAATGACAATAAAATAATAAAAATGAAAAAAAAAAAAGTACTTAGGCAATGGAAAAAGCAGCACTGGTTATTGAAAGAGACTAAAATAAAATAAATTAAAATAATATAATATAATATATAAAATAAAATTACTTAAGCAATGAATTTTACCCCAATACATGAAGCAACTTAAGCAAAATTTAAAATTATTATTTTTTTTAAATAAAATAATAAAAAATTACTTAACCAACGCGAAAAAGCGGCACTGGTTCTTGAGCCCAAAATAAATTATATGTAAATAAAATATGTAAATAATGATATAATGTTAATAATAATAATGTTTGCTTTTCAGATTCTTTGGATTATATATAACAGATAAGTACTTAATAGTGATAATAATAACAATATTATTATTAGTAGTAGAAGTTGTTGTTGTATTAATATAAGTATAAATACTTTTCTGTTATATATAATCCAAATATTTAGAAGTTTACAAAAGAAATGGAAAAAGCAACACTTATTATCTAAAAAACCTGAAATGTTCAATTTGCTTGGATTATATTTAATAAAAATATATTTAATATTAATGATTAATGTATAAATGTGTTATTATTATTTGCTCAATCTATACTAACAGGGTTGTTGTTTATGATTGTGGCTTGAATTTGATTATTTTGATGAGAAAAGCAGCACTTTTCAGTGATTTCATCCAAAGGGAGGAAAAACTCCCAGGATTCATCAGGACTCCAGACATACTCTACCTCTCTTTCTTCACTGTCGGTCCGTTTCCATGTGATTTGTGCGTTTCTCCGAAGCCCAGAGCGTCAATCAGATCATCTTCATCATCAAACGTCAGGTCGTCCCTCTTCCTCTCTGTTTTCTGAGGAACGACGGGTGAGGAAGAGTGCGGCGGCTCGCTTTTCTTCATCGTCTTCTGCTTGTCGTCCAATAAATCATCCAACGAACTGCCCATGTTACCTGTGAAACGTGAAGAACGGGTTCTCAGTGGTTTATCTCACAGAGGTTCGTGTAAAAGTGTTGTTGTGATACCTTCATCATCATCAGGAGGAGGAGGAAGAGGAGGATCAACACCCCCACCTTCATCATCTGAACCACATGCAGCAGGAAAATGGAGCAAATAGAGAAATCAAACCCTCATGAAGCCTGTTAACACTGTCAGACAGTCGTGCTTTCTGCTCTTACCCAGAAAGCTGAACTTCTTGTAAGCTCTCGCTGTGGAGGCCGGAGCCGAACTGGGCTTTTTCACCGTTTCTTCTGTAAAAACACACGAGACACTTTAAAAACAGTTGCATCATTTGTTCAAATCTCACTGTAAGGAAACGCACCTGTAGTTTTGCTCTTATCTCCTCCTTTCACTTCTTTCCTCTGGACCGGAGCTGAACTCGGCTTCTTCTTCGAGCTGAACAGATCCGCATCCATGTCATCTATGTCCTGGAATGATGTCACACGTTTGATGACGTCACAGCTCATATTTCAGCCAATCAGAAAGCAGCTTGGTTTACCTTCATGCTGTCCAGCAGAGCGGCAGGATCGGCCTCAGAAACATCAGACACCTGAGACACAAATACACACTAACACTGAGTGAACGCCCAATACAAGAAATCAGGAGTCTTTATAGACGAGACGTAAGCGTTTAGACGCTCTGTTGCAGCGTTATTATCGATAACTACAACTAAAACCATTAAAAAAAGTGTTACTTGAAGTAAAAATAAACTTTAACTGAAATTATTAAACAAACTTATTTTATTTCAGTTTCCTATGCAATATTTCTCATTATTGTTTAGTTTAATTTGAAGCACTAAAAAACTAAAACTGAAATAAAAATACATACAATTATATAGACATAAAAAAACAGATGAATGCAATAAAATGACCAAAACACACAACAAAATCACTAAAACTTTCAAATGAAAATGAAAAATACTTTAACTTTTAACTAAAAGTTTAAATTTAGTATTGAAACCATAAAAAACATGTTTGTTGCATTAACTGAAATATTTTTAACAAACTTTACAAGGCAACATTTCTCATTTTCGTTTAGTTTAACTCGAAGTACTAAAATAACCAAAGCTGAAATAAAAATGAATAAAAATTGTTACGCTTTACTTTCCATAAAAGTTAATTTTTTGGATTCCATAAAACTAATTTTATGGATTAGTTAATTAGTTACTTTTTTTTAAGGGGTAAAAAAAGATTGTATACGCATTACTTTTAAAAGGAACTTTACCCAAAACAAGACGTATTAAAAAACAAATCTAATAACAAATAATGAATTTTAATAATTTGTGACCCTGGATGACAAAACCAGTCTTAAGTAGCACGGGTATATTTGTGGGAATAGCCAACAATACATTGTATGGGTCAAAATTTTTCTTTTATGCCAAAAATCACTAGGATATTAAGTAAAGATCATGTTCCATGAAGATATTTTGTAAATTTCCTAACGTAAATGTATAAAACATTTATTTTTGTGAGTGAATGCAGCACAATCGCAAACATAAATGGACAACTTTAAAGGCGATTTTCTCAATGTTTCGATTTTTTTGCACCCTCAGATTCCATATTTTCAAATAGTTGTATCTCGGCAAAATATTGTCCTATCCTAACAAACCATACATCAATGGAAAGCTTATTTATTCAGATTTCATGTGATGTATAAATCTCAATTTCAAAAAAATGACCCATATGACTGGTTTTGTCATCCAGGGTCACATTTAATAATGAAAATAGAAAATACACAAACAAAACCTAATGCAACATTTGAATAAACACTATGATAATAAATCAATGATGGTAAAATAACACTGAGTAGATGTTTAATGAAGTTAATGGACTTTCATCTGATCGATTTATCTAGAAATGTGCTGCCTGTATTATTTCTTTATATTGAATGTATTAATACGTCAAATAGTGAATTTTACACTAATTAATTTGGGTTACATTTTATGTTAAAGTGTCATTGTTACAGTTTAATTATACATCTAAGTACTGAGTAATAATAATTAACTACATGTATAGAGTTAAGTTTAGGTTTAGTTAAGGGTTTGTCACATGTAATTATGCTTAATTTATAGTTACATTTTTGCCTGTTTGTTTCTTAGTTTCTTTTAATTGTACAGCATTTAAGTTTACTCTGTAGTTTTGAAAGTGCTTTATGAATATGACGAGTGTTTGATCAGCAGCTCGTGTCTCACCTCCTCCTCTTTCTCAGCCTCTTCTGCCAGTTTACTGAAGAAATCATCGTCCAGCAGCGACCTGAACACACACAGCATCTTTACGTGACGTTCACACAGGTGACGGACTGTATCTGTGTCTCAGTTCATCTCTCAGACTGTTGAGACTCATACTAGATGCTTTGTGATGCACTAGCAGCTCAAATGAAGCTCAGTGATCATCCATCATCACACACACACACACACACACACACACACACACACACACAAACACACACACACACCTCTTCCCGCTGCGTGACGTGAGGACGGCCGAGGGTCTGCCGGACACGAGCGCTGGCGATCGCACCTTCACCGGACCTTCATCATCATCACCACCCAGCAGATCTCCTAACACGTCATCTATAGTGCCTGAGAGACGATGAAAACACCACAGCTCACACACAATCACACACTATCAAACAGAAGACAGAAACACAAACACACCGGCTGAACTGAACTCACCTCTGAGACCCTTCTTCTGCTTTGAAGTCTGAAAAAGATGAAGATTAGATACATTTTATACTACTTACTACTATAATTTTATTATTGTGCTGTATTAAACCTCAGAATAATATCACATGGCCCAGAATTGTATAAATTGTTTTAGAACAATGATTTACAATACACTGTATATTATATAACACTGTATATTTAAATGCCATAGCATTAAATAGAAACAACGTTTAATTACAAGATATTTAATTGTCCAAAATAATTACATATTAAATACTGTTAATAAATTAACACTTATTGAATGGTTACACTTAATTTTAAGGTGTCCTTGTTACAATAAATACTGAGTAATAATAATTAACTACATGTACTTAATATAGGGTTAGGATTAGGTTCAGTTTCATGTAATTAAATATGCATTATTTATTATTGTAACTACTATACTAACAACATGTAACTAGTGTAGCAGCTAACAGTAAAATAGTGTTACCGATCGACCCTTCAATCTCTGTTACTAGCCCAGATCTGTAACCTCTAAGTTACACCATCGTCGCCACGTGTTTGTTTAATTGTACAGTACTTTAGTATTATATTGGCTTTATTAATTATTTTTCGTTTTACGCTATGTTGTGTTTTATATAAGTAAGAAAAATGATGTTTACCATATCTGATTCCCAGAAAGAGAAACGGAGTGTTTATTATGGTGAAATCTCTGCGCGTGCCCGTTACCAATAGAAACCGGGACCGCTTCAACAAAAGCACGAGCGCTGAGACACAGATCAGCTGATCATCGTTCAAACTTCAAATCCTGCCCTGGACCCGCTGGAGACCCGCTTCTGCCGCTGGTTCTGGTTCTGTCTGGATGATTAGGATCCAGATCTGAGGATTCAAGTGTAAAAATTAAATCCTGTCTGTGTTCTGGACTAGACGAGCTTTAGTGTTGATGAATTAGTTTCTCAGAGTCAAAGATCGTGAATATATGCGACCAGAACCGACACAAAAAAGCCGCACTTTAATTCTAGAGAAAGATGTATCAATAAAACACTATTATTAATGTAATTCTGAAATACTGATCATTCCGTGTGAGCTCAACGGGTTTGAAATTCCGTGACGCACTTCCTGTTTACAATAGGTCATGGTGGGTAGTGTAGTCCACGTGCACGCGCCAATCAGTTCACGACACGCACTCTACCGAGGATAAAGCAATGTTTCTGTCGTTGCTATTAAAATCATGCAGTGATGCATGGTAAACTTATAGAATAGTGTTTGCTCCTCAGAGTAAAAAATACCACGGGAAGTTATGAGAATTTCCAGTCACTTTGAGAAGAAAATAGTTCTTGATTTACATCATCAATCATATGGAAAGTATGCGAATATAAAAATTTGAATATCTGATATGAGGTTTGACTATTTAACTATTTAAATTAATGTCATTTTTGTTAAAAACCTAAATTAAAAATCACAGTTACTTAAGTCCAGAATGGCGTGAGACCAAAATGAAACTTCAACTGCTAACATACAGAGCTTCTGATTATGCTTCTTGATCTGGCCTTTTCACACACAATTCTACACAGCTCTTTTGTATAACAATAACATCTCAACATATTAGTCATATTGTTCATATCATGAGTCACTCATGACATATGAACAATATGTTGAGATGTTGTTAGACTCATGAATAAAGAGCTATACACGTAGACTTCTGACACATGTCAGAATTGATTGATTGACCAGGGTACAATCAATCAATCAAAACTAACTTTAGCTGGACAATAACTTTATTCTAGAGCTGCTGTAAAGCCAAAATAATCTCTGTTACTGTAATTTCCTATTATCACTCAAGCTGCTTTGAAACAAAAAACGCTATAATAAAGGCGACTTGACTTGTCATACACTTGATTTAAACTGAAAATGAGTTTGCTTTATAAGTTCAGTTTGATTTAGGCTAAATCTAACGATATGTATATCGGCTACATTGTTTAGTGGCTTATCTGTGTTTCTGAATGTTCCCAGCCCAGCTAACTAGGGGAAAGTGGGGTGAGTTGTGCCAGTTTTTACTCAAAGTGACTTTAAAGTTAGGCCATGACAGTAATGCCTTCAACTTAAGGATGTACATATATTTCAGGATGTGGTGCATCCCTGAGAACAATAACTTTGGATCTGAAATAAATTGTTTCAGAAATATAGCTTTTGGGAAAAAAGTGGTCTCATGGCACAACTTACCCCTGGTGCGGGGTAAGTTGTGCCTTTGGGGGAATACTTTGGGGTAAATTGTGCCAGTGATTTCTGAAGTAAAACAGAACATTTTAATGTTATGAACTGTAATGCTATATGAAAGCAAGAAAAATTCAATACAAAATTACTCATTTAAGGTTTATTTAGAATAATTTGGGATGTTTATTTGGAATAAGTCATATTTCGTAGTTTTTTGGGAAAACACAAAAAACGTAAATATCCAATGGTATTTGTGAATCATTTCAGGCAAAACGGCTTTTGCAATAGATGCCTGTTGACATACATAGAACGCTGCCTGTCAATTATGTAACATATAAGAATGAATTGACTTGGCTAATTTCTAAACATCCTATTGTGACTTAGGCCACTTAAAAACTTAATAAAACTTCTCTTTAATAACATAGTGCAAACTCAAAACTGAAATCAGTGTTAGCTAAATTAAACAAATGACAAGTCAAACACTGATGAGGCATGCCCATCTCCTCACTTCTCCTGATTATCCCCTGTGAGTATGTAGGTCTTTCCCTGTTGCAGCTCTTTCACTGCTCTGTCCAACTCCACAAGAGTCTGTTTTCCATTTATAAGTGCGTGGCATGATGGGTTTTAGTCTAAAATTAAGAATGTCACATAGTTTAAGTGCTAAAATGTAAGAGCACAATGTACAATTACAAATTAATAATATGTTGAAAATAATCATAAGTCAAGTCAAGTCACCTTTATTTATATAGCGCTTTTTACAATACAAATTGTTTCAAAGCAGCTTTACAGACATAACAGGAAAGTAAAGTTGTAATAGTATTGTTAAATTCAAAATTAAATGTTAAATGTCCCCAACTAAGCAAGCCAAAAGCCAATGGCGAATAAAGGCGAAAAAAGGCGACAGTGGGGGTGAGTGGATGAGTGGAGGGGGTGAGTGGATAAGTGGGGGTGAGTTGTGCCACTGGCACAACTTAACCCAGGCCCTTTGGCACAAATCACCCCTGACCCACAAGTTTGAAAAACTAGCATGATCCAGCAGTTAAGAGCTAACATCATGCTAACTCTGTAGACTCATTGTGTAGCCTGCTAAAGCACTAAAACATGTGTGAAATGTTTCAAACTTGTCTTTAATTGTTCAGACACTAAAATAAATTTAAAAAAAAACTTAATCATCAGTTTACTTTGAAAGGAAAAAAACAGTTTTTGAGCTAAAATGTGCTTAACTCTCATGCCATGTGTCTCTCTTCTTCTTTGGAGGATGAGTAAAATGGATGGCTTTTCAAAATTATGTGGTCACTTGACCAATTTCTTCTATGGTTTTCCAGAAACAAGGGGTGGATCTACTTCCCCCCTGGCACAAATCACCCCACTCTCCCTATAGCTACCTGCAGATACTATATGCTAACATTCTTGCTCGAGTTTCTGAGGCTAAATCTAAGCCTATGTCTTGTCTGTTTTAATCTTTTTATGATCACATTTCATCACACTATTCTTTGCTTGCACTCCTCTTTTGATATCCCTTTTGATGTCACTTCCTCCCCCGCAGTTACAGGAAGTGATCGAACTTTTTAAAAACTAGAAGCGAAAGTGAAAGTGCTTCTTCACACAATGTCAGTTACAACAAGTTGGTTGTTCATTCACAGCGGTTTTGTGAATTTTGTGTTTGCGTGATTTTGCGTTTGAACATGCACTTACATAAATGCATGCTCGCGGCAGCACTTATTATGATCTGTGAAGGTAATACATTTACGTGTATATAGGCTATATACGCTTGTAGGCTACTATAATTACAACTTTTAACTAAACAGGTAGGCTACAGTATACGTTTGCTAAATACAGCATGGATCGTGGAACATAGCCTATCGAAATATGGGGACTTCAAAAGTAACCTTTCATCCATCTCACTCATGAATGTTTTTTTCTATGTTGTTTTTAGGGTTTTTAGTGAAAGGTCCCTCTGGTCCTCTGGTTGTTGCTCTGGGATCTTCAGTGGTTTTGCCCTGTTATGTTGATGAACCCTTACCATTGAAAGGACTGAAAGTGATTTGGATTCGAACAGATATTAATACTTTAGTGCATGTGTATCAAGATTATGAGAGTCGACCAGACGCCCAGTATCAGGATTATCATGATAGAGCTCATTTCTTCACCGATCAAATCAAACATGGAAACTTCTCCCTCCGTCTGGAAAACGTGAGAGCTGAAGATAAGGGTTTTTACAGATGTAAAGTTTACACTGAGCAGGAATCTGATGAAACCCTGGTGCAAATTAAAGCAGTTGGTGAGTGAAAATCTCTGGCCAACATTTTGAAATGAATTCCACTTTATTGTGTGTTTTGATATTTTATGTGTTCTTTCAGAGTATCTGAGTGTATCAGGATCAGATGATCCCGTATCTGCATATGTGGGTGAAGACGTCACTCTCAACTGCTCTGTACACTCTCACATCCCTCCTGAACACATTGAACGGGTCTCATGGAGGAAGACGGATAAAGATGAAAACATCCTGGTTTTTAAAAAGAATAAAACTCTACCAGTAGATGAGCGATACAGAGACAGAGTTGAGTTCTTCACCGATGAAATGCGCAAAGGAAACTTCTCTCTCAGTCTGAAGAGTGTCAGGACCGAGGATAAAGGGGTTTACATCTGTCACGTGATCGCTGGAAATTTTTCATCCAATGCGACTGTAGTACTGGAACAACTGGGTGAGCAAATAACAGCCTACACTGATACAAATGTATACAATTTAATTATACAAGATTTGAAAATGTTATGGTCAATGTTATTTTAATCAAGCATATGTGCTCATATCTGATGTGCTTCATGTGATCTAGTTGCTGGATTTTAATGTCATACCAATGATGTTGTACAACATACATTTTTTTTTTCAAATTTTGTGAGCAGATTGTTACAATATAGTTAACAATATAGAGGTTAAATGCTTCTGTGATTTTTTTTTAAGCAACAGCCAATCAATCATTACTGCATTTGTACTTGTTATAGGCTTTGTACAGACTGATAAACTGTCATGCACTGTGATTTAGTTATATGCGTCCAATTAGTGTCATTAAGCTTTACACTTTCAAGAACTGTCCACATTTGTTCACTTATAAAACATCACAGCGGTCATTCTGTTAAAACAACCAACTTTTCGTCCGCTAAAATTTTAGTTTTTGTCTTGAAACTCATAATGGCACAGGCTGATAGGTCCTTAACTCAGGGTATGTTTACACGACAATGATGTACTAAAAACAGAAAAGATTTTCCTTTGCGTTTTTCGCATACAGACGACAACGTTGTCAAAACGATCCTCGTTCACGCGGATGCACGAAGATATTATTACAGTAATATCTTAATTGTATTATTAATGCCAGTCCAGTAGATGGCGATGTCACTTTGTAAAGAAACTACACGCCTATAGACTGAACATGTAACACACATGCGCATGACGTCACTATTTTCACAAATTCACATTTTCGTAGTTTACATGAAGACAATACTGGTATCGTTTACCTTACACTTTGAAACACGTTTTCAAAAGTTAGCTTTTTCAGGCCCCCAAAACGCAGTTGTCGTGTAAATAAACAGCCAAAAAGTTTTCTGTTTTTCCATCAGTTGTAACAGTTTACAGCGCACTTTCAGAAATCATCTGAAATTCAACATCTAACTCAGCAAACATGCCTGTTGTGGGCAAGTGTGGGTTTATGTCATGTCAAGCCTACAGATGTTTTGCCCGTTTGATGCCCCTAAGTGGGCTTTTAATGTTTTTTGTCTGAAGAAATACTAGCATAAATAGTGATGAAAGCCAAAATATTAAATGCATTTCATGACACATGCATAGGGAGAATACATTCTGCGATTGGTAACGCTTTACCAGATGGTCATAAACATGATCATTTGCACATGTGACACATTTTACATTCTGTATCATGAATTAATGAATATCTTTCTGGGTTAGTTAATTTATGAATATATTCTTGTCAAATTCAAAAGATAATTGGACTAAAAGTGATTCTGAAAGAAGAGAGCCAACTGTTTCTAGTGCAACTTTCACACGCATCTCATAGACAGATAAACCGTGTGCTTTTGTTTTGGTGTTGTTGTTAATGTGCTAGAAAAGACACATGAACAGGGAGGATGAACAGAATATGCTGATGAATGATGAGATGATGTGTCCCAGTCAGACATTGCAATTTTCTGCCTTCAACCACCACTGGTTGACAGTATCACTTTGAGAAAGAAGACCATAAGCTAACCATATATTCCTTATTCCTATAAAAACATCCAGACATGGCTTTTATTTGAATAAATAAAGGTGCATTTCTAGTTTCAATGTTATTTGTTCTTCAGAAGTTCCTCTTTAAATACAATAAGTATTAGCTGAGTGCACAATCACCCACATTTAGTTTTCAACCACAACCACATTGAAATCTATATGACCAAACCATATAGGACATTAAAAATTAAAAAAGAAGAAGAAGAATGTATCTTAAATACTTAGACATACCTATCTATGTGTAAAAATACAATAGTGATGCCACCTTTCTAAAGTCACCTTTGGCTCTAAATCTGTAAAATGTGTAATTATGACCTTGCAGTAATTTAGTTTGAACTCTGTTTCACAGGTTTCTCTGTTTTACACATCATTGTGTTCATTCTCTGTATCATTGCATCTGGATCTGCACTGCTGCTGTCATTTCTATGGTATCAAATCCACAGATTACAAAGGACAGGTATGTTTGCACAAAAAAAATTATTGTTTATTTGTTAGTAGGTACTTTGTATGAACGTGTAATTGAATTGCACTAATATATGCTAAATAGTTATTTCAACAACTAAGCATTTCTGACTGAAATTGTGTTATTGTGTGTGTACTTCTCTCTAGATGCCGCCCTGCTTCTTCAGATCGCTTCAGTCTTTGTACCAAACCTCATCATGTTTTTTGCCTTCTGGTTCTGGGGTGTTGTTGAAGGTGAGTATTGCACTGGTAATAATTATGTATCTAATAATATAACAGATGAGGAAGCTACCATTGTTTAGCCATGCCGGTTTAGTTTTGTTTAAAATTGTAAAATGGGTCCGTTCATAGTTTCGTAGAACAGAATAAAACAGAACCACGGGATGTCGTCACAATTAGATCTTCTGTTTTTTTTGTTTTTCTAGGATTTCTAAGTGAGACTGTTGCTTGCTGTGCTCATTATTTGCTGAGGCCACTTCTGCTGTTATGGGTGTCTCCACATTCAGAACATTTCCCAGGTTTGTCCATTTTAAATCATTTTTTAGTTCAGATCAGAAAGTCATTTATTTCCAATAAAAATGACGAAAAAATGTAAATAAAGTGTCTGACGTGTGTTTAATAATAAATTGTTTATCGGTTAGGTGTAGGGAGGGCTTTATTGTCCCATTCATTTAATAATTTAAATAAAAATAATAATTTAAACACTATGTTAAAATTGCAAAACGTTTAATAGGGATGCAACGATATAACATTTTTGGCAGATACCGATAACCGATAATTCTTTATACATGAAAGCAGAGAACCGATATATTGGCAGATAAGTCTAAATCTAAATTTTTATATAATTTTTGAGAAACTGATTACAGAAACAAAAGTCTCATCATTAAAAGCCTTGTCACAAACACACAATTATAATGTTCTCATTATTATTTTATGTAGCCGATATTACAGTCTCGCACTTCACATGTTGCACTGAACTGTATTTTCCTTTTCAAATTGATTCCAATCATATTTCAAGCAATTCAAAACCCTCATGTTGAACAGTGCACACCTGAAGTGTCTCAGCTGAAGGAAATAATCTATTATTTATCGGCTGTAATATATCGGCCAAATTCTCTTATCGGGCCGATAACGATAACATTAAAAATGAACATATATCGGCCGATACCGATATGGTGGCCCATATATCGTGCTCACTACCGTTTAATATACAACAACACTGAAGTAATTGTATTTGCCACAATTTATAAGTATAAATAGCTTCTAACTACTATTTACACTTATTGCAAAGAAAACTCTGCTATTTTTACATAGTGTAAATAGAATCTATCTCTATTTTCACTTAATTTTCGCTATTTGCACTTAATTCAAATATTGATCCTGCCCATAAAAATGTTTAATTATGATACAAGTATTCATAATTATTAAATGAAAAGTAAATATGATGTCTTTAAATGTCATAATTATGACATACTAAGTCAAAATTTTGAGTTTAAAAAGTCTCATAATTATGAGATAAAAAGTTGAAATTATGACATGAGCTAGTCAAAATTGACAACTAAGTCAAATTTATAATATTATAGGTTTTAAATTAAGACTTAAAAAGTTATACTTCTGAAATAAATTCAAAACTATGACATAACTTCAAATTAGTATTTCATACTTTTGATGACATAAAAAGTCGAAATCATGAAATAAAGTCATAATTATGAGAAGTCACAATTTCGACTATACTATGACTTTTTGTCATAATTTCGACTTACTATGTCATATTCAATCTGTTTTTATAATATACTACAATACATTTAGGTGCAAATAGTTTCTGGCACTCTTTACACTAAGTATGAATAGCATCTAACAACTATTTACACTCAGTGCAAAGAAAATATTGCTATTTTAATTTAGTGTAAATATCCTCTGAATTTTTAGTTTATCAGAGAGATGCTCAAATGAGTTAATTTGATGATTTTCAGAATTGCCAGAGAAGCTCTTTTCTGGGCAAAAGAACAGAAATTTTTTGTTTATTTCTATTTTCTATATAAAGTGTTTTTGTTTGTTTGTTGAAGTTTGAATAAGACCTTTTCTGTTTTACAGGCAATCGTAAAACAGCTATGCACTGCATTGTTCATCTACAATATTCCCTCTTTGCAAACGTTGTTTATTCAGGTAGGCAAATTTGAATATTGGACCGCACATAATATGATCATAGTGATATTAATATTCTCATTGACAAAACTTGAAACGGTTTCTTTGTTTGCTTTCTTTGTCTTAGTTCTTTTTCAGTCTTTCTGGAAAAAAAGTCTGAGTTATGAACAATCTGACCGAGTCCTGATAACAATCCTCTTTGCAATTATGATTCTGATATGCATCACGAACATCGTTTTCTGTAAGTGTTTCTGTATCATATCACTTTATTCAAACACTCATTAGAGAAATCTCAACATTATACATGCTACATCGACCACCTGATTCTGCTTTTTTGTTTATGAATAATTATTTATGCTCATTCAGTGCAAATGGCTTAAATGCAAATCATTAATATACTTCAACACAAATGAATCAGCTATTTTTGTAACTTTTTTCAGGAGGTTACTTCATTGCTGGGTTATTCTTATTGAGGATTTTTTAATTCAACCTCAAATTGTCTTATTTAGCCCAGTGTATTTCTCAGTACCTGTTGTTTTCTGTTTGTACATGATGATTTTGAATGAGACGTTATTAATCCTCCTATATTCTGTTGATACAGTATTGGCTGAACTGATTAGAAATAAAGATGGCCGCATGCGTGCTGTGTTAGACCTCGTGTCTGATATCGGCCATGATGTTCTTCCTCCATTACAACTCATCTTCCTCTTCTACGCTTTTGGAGCTGCTAGCGGAGGTGAGACGTTTTTAGATGTGCCTAAACTAGCATACTAAATGATAGCTTAATTCATACCCATTTTTTGTATTAATTGTGTTGTCTGTTTGTTTGTAAAGCTCTGTGTTTTTTCTCGTTTACAGCACTTTTTGTTGTTGGAGTTTTTCCACTGTTCCTAACTTTGACCAGATATAACTGGAAAGATGCATGCGTGGAAAAACTGGAATGTAAGTATTTGATAAAATCGTGTTTTAACTGCATCAATAACTGATCATAAATAAATCAATGGCAATCCATCAATGTTAATCTCTCATGAATAGCACCGTCTTTAATGGTTTTAAATGACATTCTGTTGAATAAGAGTATGAGTTGTTTACTGGGCATTTGTTGTCAGGTCTGAGATGATCCGAAATCAAATTATTCCGCCAGTTTAAAATGTAATAAATAAACATTCTCTCATTTTCAGGTTTGCGCTCGACCAGGAGAGCAGCGTGGTTAAGTTTCATGATAGTGGTGAACGCAATAATGGTCTATTCGTACCTCATAGCGCTGAAAAAAGAAAAAGGTACAATAATGGGCTCAATTACATTAAAATGTCCAACTAAAGTTGGTACTGTAAAGTGTTAATGTTTTTTTCCAACTGTAGATTGTGAAGGATGGGTCTGCGTAGCTGCATTTCTGCAAGTTCTCTGGGGAATTGTGGTCCTCAAACACTCATTTGGTGACCTGGGTACAGTATTGATTATTTTAATAACTTCTATTTGTTGTACTATATTTAAATGTTTTTAAAAATGGCTGCAACCTTTTTATTTTATATTTATTTATTTATGCCTTACAGATCTTCCTTTTAGACACATTGTGCACCTCATCGGATCAGTGGTTGTTGTTCTAGTGAACTCGTTTGCATTGATGGCCGAGCTGATCATGAAAATGGGTGAGTTTTCGTAACCAGTTAATGTTATACTGGTAACTGAAAGGAAGACTTTTCCCCAGCAAAACTGTAATGTGAATTAAAGTTAAGTCTGCAATAACAGAAGGAGAAACAATGCAATATTTACAGCTGCATCTTTTAAATGTGTGTGATCCCATCTCCACATTTTATAAGACTGACATCACAGCATGTTAATGAGATTTGAGCGTTTTTTTTTTTTTCACACTTGATTTTTTTTTAAAGGCGCTTCACTAGAATTTGTGAAATATTAAAGCAAGTGCTCAGATATCACAGAAAAAGTATATTTTACAAATTGAGAAGTTTGTGTGGTTTGGCCTCGCGGGACTCACGGCGAAGTTCTTCTTCTTTTTCGTGAAACGAAGTTCAAATAATACGTGAGCACCGATATACTGTTAGTGAACATCCAACGCCGGCACTTCTGAGAGCGACTTTAGATGAATAAATGTGCGCTTTCCTCTCAATAACAAAATAAACATACAGCAAAAATGACAGTGGTGAGAAAACAGCAGTTAAGAAAGCATCTGATCTGATCATAGTGATGTTTGCACCAGATCTAAAATTCAGCACTCAAGTAAAGTCACGTCACATTTATTTATACAGCACTTTATACAATAGATTGCTTTAAAGCAAGCTTTACAATAATATTAAACATGAAAAACATAGTGTCATTGTCTCTTTAAATTGGAATTACAACTTCATTTTCTACTATTAAGAAGCTCTCCCGTGTGTTCATGTTTTCACTCGGAGACGTCTAACCTTGACGGACTCGTGAAAGTACATTTTCACGTGAAAGAAGGCGGAGCCTTAGAGCCACACCCACATATTACATCATCACCACTGACAAATGGGAGTTTGAAGGAGTTTACCAGCCGGAGTAAACTTTTCTAAAAAAGTTTGCTTTGGCAAGCCGTTTCAAACTTCTGAAACGAACACAAAACGCACTGAATTTCGGCCTGATTTTGTTCGAAATGACGCCTCATCAGTTCGTTCATCAATTTAGCTTAAAGTATATCGGGGTCTTTATACATCAAGGAAGGCGGGGCCTCAGAACCACGCCCACCTATAACATCATCACCTAATGGTACTTCGAAGCCAGGGGTGCATTTCCCAAAAGCATCGTTGGCCAACTATGATCGCAATTTCCATTGAACTCTATTGGTAACGACATAACTTGCAACCATATTTGGCATTGGGAAAAGAGCGGGAAGCTGTTTCGAACTCCCCCGGAACTCCCCTGCCTGATTTGTTTCGAAATGACGTCTCACCAGTTTGTTATTTTGCTTGAAGTAAATCTGGGCCTTTAGAGTGATCAAACTTTGTATTTACTGTGATATTTTAATTTCACAGTTAATGGTGAGCGTGCGATGGAGGATATGAGGAAAGTCGTCTTTTCCTCTGAATGCGTCTTTGCCTCATTTGTGCTGCTGTTAATCATTCTCGAACCTTGTGAGTATAAACTATTTATCTGTCTAAACCACTAGTGTAAATAACATAGAAATCCAACCGGCTGATCTTTAGTCTCTGTATGTGTTTCTTGATTTGCTGTAAATCAGGTGTTTAAAAGACACTGGGTCTGTTTAATTGATTTTTTGCTGTACAACCAATAGCGGTTTGAGAAACCTGTCTGAAAACAGATTATTTTGTGTAACACTGGTGAAGCAAAAATTAAGTTCTTCAACTTCAAAAAAAGAGTCATTTTTGAAGGTGTAGGTGAATTATTAGTGCTTTCTTTTCTAAATCCACAAATCAGCTATTAAATACAGTCTGATGTAATAGTAGTGCTTTAGTTGAGTGATCAATTTCACACTGATTCACTAAATATATTTTCCCCCTTTTTTCAGACATTATAAAAGTTCAGCAGCATTTTCAGGTTAGTAATATATACACACACACATTATATATATATATATATATATATATATATATATATATATATATATATATATATATATATATATATATTTTAAGTTTCATATCATATTTAAGATTTATTTGATATTGATTGATATATTATGAGATTTGTCTTTTCCCGGACACAGAATCCACTCAGCAGATCGCAGCAGAATCACTCTTCTCAGGTGAATAACTCATTTAATCTTGTATTTAGTTTCAGTATTTACACTGCCAAAAATTATTTTCATCCTCAGTATTTTTGTCCTGTTTTCCTTCACAAATATCTAAACATTCTTAAATCAAGATACATTTACTGAAGAAGCTAAATGACTCAAAATGAATTGTTTTAGCTTAAACAAGGAAAAATATTTGCCAGTGGAGTCAGAAAAATAAACTTAATTCAAAGGGAAAACAATATTATTTTTCTGACCCCGTTGAGAGATATTTTCTCTTTTAAGTCACTTAATTTTTATATTTTTTCAGAAAACTTGTTATCTTATGTGATTTTCCTTCTCAAGTAAATGTATCTTGATTTAAGGATGTTTAGATATTTGTACTGGAAAATCATACAAACATACTGAGGAAAAAAAATATTTCATTTAATTCACAGATGGTCTGTAAATTATTATAATTTGAGTCAGACTGACTTCTGACTGAATTCTGATGGAAAAGCCCAGAAAGCTGTTGGAAACAGGGTGTTTTAGCCTCACACAGTACTTTTTGTTGCCTTTTTAGCGTTATTTTAATAAACTGGTTTCTGGGATGCCAGATTACAAGTCTCACAGTCAAGCGTTTACTTTCTTTTGAATAAAGTGGTTATACTATAAAGAAAGCAGAAAGCTGTCATGTGGATATTGTTTAACTCGTGTGTCTCCTCCTGAACACAGAATGAGGCCGTGTCTGATGAAACGCCACCACATAACTCATCAAACCAGAACCAGAATGCAGCAGAATCGTTTGAGTTGAGGCCGATGTTAGAGAGTCAAGAACAGGACGCTGGGAGACACAGCTTGATTCAGACCAACAATCAGTGCAATGAGTGAATCTACCAGATATATCCACTGTTTACTGCTCAAACATTCAGTGGTCAAGCCGAGGGATCAGCTTTAAAATGTCTGAATGTCATTGCATTTCAAAAAGATACCAAATCAAGTATTATTTATTGTAAAGAGATGGACAAACTCACTTTACAATACAAACATTTGACAGACAGAAGCTTTATGCTTAAAGGGAAAGTTCACCCAAAAATGAAAATCCTGTCATCATTTACTCACCCTCATGTTGTTCCAAACCTGTACGAGTTTCTTTCTTCTGTTGAACACAAAAGAAGATATTTTGAAGAATTCTGGTAAAACGGTAGCCTTTGACTTCCATAATAGGAAAAAATAATGAGGCTACTGTCAGCAAATTTTTTTATATTCTTAAAGGCAGGGTAGGTAATGTGTTTCTAAAACACTTTTTGCCAAATTTGTTTTAAACTGTCTTTATATACCAATACATATCTAAAATGTAAGTACTCTGAAAAGAAGTTTATAAAAACAGAGTGTCTGTAGTCATAGACACAACACCGCTCATTATTCCATTCGGACCGAGTGCTCTGATCGCCTGGGCGACTGTCACTCTCCCTCGTTGCTATGACTACCAGCCCTTCTGCAACAGGAGCTGCCCACATGCGCGCACTCGGTTGACTCGCTCGTTTCGGAAGAGGAGAGGCGCGTACCGACCGCAAGCCACGAAGTCTCACAATTATGGCAGAGAGAGAGCAGTCAAAAAGCGGTCGGCATCATGCGTTCATGTGTTTTGGGGGCGTGGCTTTGGAATGAGCTCAGAAGGAAAGGGGTGGGAGTTTCTCTTTTGGTTGCTTTCAAAATCCAGCAGTTTTCTGCTAGTTTCTCAGACTTACCCACCCTGCCTTTAATCTTACATTCTTTTGTATACTTTATATTTATTACAAAGGATTGCAGTTCTTGAAACAAAGTTAATTGCGGGACCACCAAACCAGACGGAACACACAACAGAGCTTCGTCATGGACGCCCTCAGCATACAGCCGGTGAGTCCCATGAATCTAGTGCTCCTCGACAGGCTATACTAAGTGTAGAGAAACAAGCCGATCGACTTACAAATCGATGGCACAAACAGGGAGCGAGACCCAAAGGCACTCGAGACATCAGATTGTCACGAGCATCACATATTGCCGCAGTAGCATCCTCTAACCCAGATACTGCTCTGACAAGGATTGCAAACACTGCTCTCCTACCACCGCCTATACATCTTGAGAACAGATTTGAAGTATTAATGAATGAGGAATCCCCAAATTTGATGAATGTGATCGAACACAGACTGAATCAGCCTGTAGCTAACACTAATGCTAACTGGGGCTCAAGGTCGAGCAGACAGCGGCACTCAGCTCACAGCGCAGCCGGGCCCAGTACTCTGATAGTGGGCGACTCCATAATAAGAAACATTAATAGCAGGGATACAACTACGTGCTGCCTTCCACAAGCAACGACTTCTGATGTAAACAGGGAACTTAAGAACATTCTGATGAAACATAAGACTGCAAATCGTCTCATCATTCATGTGGGGAAGAATGATATTCGTAAAGAGCAGTCGGAACTCCTTAAGAAGGATTTCAATGAACTTTTTGAAACACTTAAAAGACTGAAAGTTCAAACATTCATCAGTGGACCACTCCCAGCAAGAGGAACAAACAGGTTTTCACGATTGCTTGGGCTTAACACATGGCTGCAAAAAACCTGCAATATAAATGGAGTGAACTTCATTGACAACTTCAATCTTTTCTGGAGTCAGAGGCAACTGTTTCAACAGAATGGCCACCACCCAAACAAACTTGGTTCAAGAGTGCTAAAGGACAATATCTACTTCTCCCTCCGTCATCCTTCTGCAATGTGTGCCAATCCACTCAACCTGAATGGCACACACACACCTGTATACAGTATGAATGACCACAGGACTTCACTTCAGCACCTGAATGGACATACGGTTGACACATCACACAAGGACAATGATAACACCACTCAGCCACAACAACCTCTGCTCACGGACACAATCTCAGCTGAGCCCTGCCCACAGAGCTCACCACAGACAGAGTGTGACATACTAGCACTGCTCCAAGATTCAGCACCCAAGGACGACTTTCTGGAAAACAGCCAAGGAAACCAGGACAGCATATTATAGTCTCCGATAACACCAGAGCAAAATCCCCTCTCACCAGATACGTTATCCATCTCTCCAGCATATCCACTTCTGTGCTTCTCAGAGAAAATGGAACAACTGGTGTATGCTGGAACTAGACTATCCCACTCTTTTGCTGCAAGCCCCCAGATACCAACCAAAAAACGGCAGGCCCCACAACCACCAAAGCCTGCGGTCCCAGCTCGCCCTCCCCCTCCTCCCGTGAGAGCTCTTCGGCCTCTGCCACAGCGCCAGGGCCCACACCCTCCTCCAGCGGCTCGAGGTGAACCAAAAACAACTGATACCAGCTCTCAGTGATATGTGTTGGGTCCCCGCTATGATAACAATAACTTTGTCAAATATTTACAGAAAAAGCGGGAACCCAGTGTGCCTGTATCTTTTTCTATTGCTGTTCGATTACATGATAGAAAGTCTAAGGCCTTCAAAAGCCGTACAGCAAACCCATCTAATCTTGTGCCTATTACACGCCAAACTAAGATTGCTCTGGGGACAAAAAGCAAAACTGTTAAGTTAGCACTTTTAAACATCCGCTCACTTAAAAATAAATCACTTCTAGTCAACGACTTAATAACCACTTACAACCTGGATTTTATGTTTCTAAATGAAACTTGTCTAGAAGAAAGTTGCAGTGCAACAGTCCTCAATGAAACAGCCCCTCCTAACTTTACTTTTATGAGTGTCTGCAGAGCTGTCAGAAGAGGTGGAGGTTTAGCTGCTCTTTTTAAAGATGTCTATCAATGCAAGCAAATATCATTTGGGAATTACCCGTCTTTCGAATATCTGGGTATTGTGTTAAAAGGTGCTCCACGCATTTTACTTATCATTGTTTACAGGCCTCCAAAATACTCTACAGCCTTTGCTGATGACTTTACAGAACTGTTATCAACAATTTCCTCAGAGTTTGACTGTTTTACAATTGCTGGAGATTTTAACATTCACATAGATAATGCAGAAACCAATATGGCAAAAGAAATCAAAACGGTTTTAAAAACTTTTGATCTGACTCAGCATGTACATGGACCCACACATAATCGTGGACACACTCTAGATTTACTTATCAGCAAGGGCCTAAAGATTTCATCGATTGTTATTAAGGATGTAGCACTGTCTGATCATTTTTGTATTTTCTTTGATATATTGATCTCTCCTGCCATTGAAGCTACATCTGTGTCTGTCAAGAAGAGATGCTTAAATGAGAACACTAGTGTACTATTTATGAAGGCTATATCTTTAACACCAAGCATATCTGCTGACTCTGTTGATTTTCTCCTTGATTCTTTTAACTCAAAAGTTAAGAGTGTAATTGATGATATTGCTCCTGTGAAAGTCAGGAAGAAGAGTGGCAGACAAAAAGCACCTTGGAGAAACTCAACAGCAGTGCAAAATATGAAAAGACAATGCAGAAAAGCAGAGCGCATGTGGCGGAAGACAAAACTTGTAGTCCATTATAACATCTACAAAGACAGCATCCATGCTTTCAATAAGGAACTAGGCAAAGCTAGACAGACTTTTTTCTCGAATATTATAAACAGCAATGTAAACAACACACGCACTCTTTTTGCTACTGTAGAGAGACTGACAAACCCCCCAAGCCAGATTCCCAGTGAAATGCTCTCAGACAGCAAGTGCAGTGAGTTTGCTTCTTTCTTCTCTGAAAAAATCAATAATATCAGAAAAGTGATCAGCTCATCCTTGAGTTGCGCTGGGGTCAGACAGATCAGACAACAGCCTGAGAAAGTAGTCACTATGTCTGATTTCAAAGAAATTGATGGCAAAATTTTGGAAGAAACCGTACAGCACCTTAAAACATCAACCTGCGCCCTTGACGCACTTCCCACATCTTTTTTCAAAATTGTGTTACACAGCTTAGAAGCAGATCTCCTAGAAGTGGTAAATGCCTCACTTCTCTCTGGGAGTTTTCCGAACTCCCTGAAAACTGCAGTTGTCAAGCCCCTCCTGAAAAAGAACAATCTGGATAAGACCATATTAAACAACTATAGACCGATCTCAAATCTTCCTTTCATAGGCAAGATCATTGAAAAAGTTGTCTTCAATCAGCTGAACAAATTCTTAAGCTCGAATGGATACTTTGACAATTTTCAATCTGGTTTCCGTCCGCATCACAGCACAGAGACAGCGCTCATAAAGATAATAAACGATATTCGCGTAAACACTGATACAGGCAAATTATCAGTGCTGGTACTACTCGACCTCAGTGCTGCATTTGACACTGTCGATCACAACATACTTCTTGACAGGCTGAAAAACTGGGTCGGGCTTTCTGGGATAGTTCTAAAATGGTTCAGGTCATACTTTGTAGGGAGAGGTTATTATGTGAGTATTGGAGATCATAAGTCTGAGTGGACACCCATGACATGCGGAGTCCCTCAAGGCTCAATTCTCGGGCCACTCCTATTCAACCTGTACATGCTCCCAATGAGCCAAATAATGAGAAAGAACCGAATCGCTTACCACAGCTATGCAGACGATACACAGCTCTACTTAGCCCTATCGCCTAACGATTACAGCCCCATTGACTCCCTTTGCCAATGCATTGATGAAGTAAAAAATTGGATGTGCCAAAACTTTCTTCAGTTAAACAAAGACAAAACTGAAGTCATTGCGTTTGGAAACAAAGACGAAGTTCTCAAGGTGAACGCATACCTTCACTCTAGGGGTCAAACAACTAAAAATCAAGTCAGGAATCTTGGTGTAACTCTAGAGTCAGACCTTAGTTTCAGTAGTCATGTCAAAGCAATAACTAAATCAGCATACTATCACCTGAAAAATATTGCAAGAATTAGATGCTTTGTTTCCAGTCAAGACTTAGAGAAACTTGTGCATGCTTTCATCACCAGCAGGGTGGATTATTGTAATGGACTCCTCACTGGCCTTCCCAAAAAGACCATAAGACAGTTGCAGCTCATACAGAACGCTGCCGCTAGGATTCTGAGCAGAACCAGAAAATATGAACACATCACACCAGTCCTCAGGTCTTTACACTGGCTGCCAGTTACATATAGGATTGATTTTAAAGTATTATTACTGGTATATAAATCACTAAATGGCCTAGGACCTCAATACATTGCAGATATGCTCACTGAATATAAACCCAACAGATCACTCAGATCATTAGGATCACATCAGCTAGAAATACCAAGGGTTCACTCTAAGCATGGCGAGTCTGCTTTTAGCTACTATGCCAGCCGCAGCTGGAACCAGCTTCCAGAAGAGATCAGATGTGCTCCTACAGTAGTCACATTCAAATCCAGACTCAAAACACATCTGTTTACCTGTGCATTTACTGAATGAGCACTGTACCACTGCTCGTCCGACTGTTTGTACTGTATTTTATTTTATCTTTTAATTATTCTGATTATATTTGATTATTTCTGTATTTTATCTTTTATTCTAAACTGTTTTAATTATTCTGATTTCTTTTGATAATTTTAATTTCTTCTATGTAAAGCACTTTGAATTACCATTGTGTATGAAATGTGCTATATAAATAAACTTGCCTTGCCTTGCCTTGCCTTATTCAATAGTGGGTTCATACTGTACATTGTTTTCTTGATAAGTTGCTGGCATGGACGGCATGGGTTTTCCTCATGTTGATTTTATTAATATCCCTTATGCACTTTATCTGTATGAGTATGTTACTCATTAACTGAGCCGATTTAGTGTTCAGAAACATAGTCTGCAAGTTAATATGTAAATATTATTTACAATAATCCAAGAATGTGCCATTGTTGAAGTTTACTTTGAGTAAATGCTGGACTGGAGCAAAAGTTTTGAGCTGTGATTGTGTTTATAGCACATTAAAATCAACAAGATTTCTACTGTGTATATGTATGTAGAGAGAGATATTTTTTGTTTGTTTGTTGCAAATGTTAATGGTTCAAAACATAGTGTTTTGTCACCCAAATAAATGACAGCAATACTTTCATTGTTTTAACTTGCGTTCACAGTATCATTGTGTTCACAGTATGATTGTGTTTGTTTGAATCTGTTGGTGTTTTTGCACTTTTACACTGATGACAGAACTGATGCCAAAGATAAGCGAGTTCATTTCTGTTATACACAGAGTCTGTTTGCATATGAATTTGTATAACATACTATCAAAGTCATAATGATTCATGATATTTGTATTCCCAGTGAATGGCGAGTGTACAGCGGGCGTTCTGAGAGTCATTTGAAAGCCTCTGCAATTTGTTTTCTCCGCTGATTTGCATCTAGCGAGTACAAAAACTTGTTTTTAGTACAATGCAATGTTGTCACTGAGATACTACTATAGTTTTTGTTAATATGTTGAGTTAGATTTTGTTTTTATATTTTCTGTTTCATTTTAATTTTAGATAATTTTAGTAATTTTTAAGTGTTTGTCATTATTGTTATTTTGTGTACAAAATGTACAATTTGCTTTTGTTGAATGCTAAATAGTATGCATGTGTGTATTCATGCACATAATACAATCAAAAAAGACACCAAAGGAAGAAAAAAATATTTAATTGCTAAAGCCTTGAAAGAAAAATAAATCCAATTGCAGTGCTACGGTTGTAAAGAATCATTTAGGTGATGTGCTGAACCTGAGCTATTTTAATTATTGATTATTAATGTCTATATAGTTTTTACCAAGTTTTAATTTATTCTGTTTTAGTTATTTCAGTACGTCAACATTGCTCTTCTTATAAATTATAAATGTTGTCTAGGCAACTAGTTGAAATAAAACTTTTTAATATTTTTTTATTTCAGTTATTTCACTTGCATATATATTCTGAATAAATCTAAACATACAGTACAAATTGTAATGTGTGTGTGTGTGTGTGTGTGTGTGTGTGTGTGTGTGTGTGTGTGTGTGTGTGTGTGTGTGTGACACATCCACCTTTAATATTGTGCTAAACATTATCTTTTGTATTTCACAGAAAAGGAAGTCATACAGATTTCAGAATATATAATCCACAAAATAACAGAGGAATGCAGTGAATAAAACCGCACGTCTGTAACGCTGTATATCTGAGGATCTGGACATGTTCATGTCCTGTGCTGGCTGATCAGAGAGCAGTGTTACAGTGTTCAGGCCAGTGTTTCCTCAGCTCTGTGTTCATGTAGTAATAGATCCATGTGATGAAGGGAAACACAGTGATTCCCACAGCAGTGCAGATCCTCACCGAGCCGACAGAACTCCTACAGGACACAGACATGACTGACACGAGTCACTACAGAAACCACAGCACAGATCAGTCTCATAAAGGTAAAGAGCACTGTTAAAGGGATAGTTCACCCAAAAATTAAAATTCTGTCAGTATTTACTCTCCCTCATGTTGTTCCAACCCCGCAAGACCTTTGTTCATCTTCGGAACACGAATTAAGATATTTAAGATACTTTTTGTGCGCAAAACCCCCCCAAAAATAAAGACTTTATTTCAACTATTCATGTCCTTCTCTGTGGGCCTCGAGTGAGTTCACTAGTGTAAAAGCGTACGCTTCTGTTGTTGTACGTCACACGCATCACACACATGACCAGCGTCGGCCAATAGTGAGCCTACGTGTGACGTAGCACTATGCTATCACACTACGTTAACTGACTAGAGGCTCACAGAGAAGGAAATGAATAGTTGAAATAAAATCGTTATTTTTGTTTGTTTTTGCGCACAAAAAGTATTCTCGTCGCTTGATAAACTTAAGATTGAGCCACTGTAGTCACTTGGACTATTTTAGACTATTTTTGGTAACTTTTCGGTGCTGGCAAGTGTCAATCCCTTAGAAGTCCTTGGAGGAGTGATCCAGCTCTCAGATTTAATCAAAAATATCTTAATTCGTGTTCTGAAGATGAACGAAGGTCTTACGAGATTGGAACAACATGAGTGTGAGTAAATACTGACAGAATTTTCATTTTTGGGCGAACTATCCCTTTAAACACCATCTTTGTGCATTTAAATATGAAACTGGAGTTTTATCAGATGGTTTACCGTACCTTCCTGAATGTCTGCACAGCAGAAGCCAGAACACCACCAGCAGGAGTCCACAACACTCCCTAACAGATGAGATTACACTCCTGAAGGCTTTTTTTGGGGGTTATTTCAAAGCCATCATGTTGTTGCAAACCAGTATAACTTGATGACATTTTTAAAGAAGCTTCATGACTGTCAAGCTCTAAATTAGATAGATAGATGACAGACATTCAGATGATAGATAGATGACAGACGGATGGATGATAGATGAATGGATGGACGATAGACGGATTGATGGATAGATAGATAGATAGATAGATGGATAGACAGATAGATAAGATACATTGCCAAAGGTGTATAAAACCAAGCAGCCCATGCAGTCTGCATTTACAAACATTTGTAAAAAAAAAAGAAAAGAAAAAAAAAGGGGTAGTTCTGAAGAGTTCAGGGAGTTCAAGAGTGGTACTGTGATAGGATTCGACCTTTGCAATTAGTCAGTTAGTGAAATTTCATTCCTGATAGATATTCCACAGTCATCTGTAACCAAGCGGGGTCATCGAGCACTGAGGCACATGTGTGTTAAAGTCTCCAACGCTCTCCTGATTCCAGCGCTTAAGAGTTCAAAAGATCCACTGGCGTTAATATCAGCACAAACACTGTGCGGCGGGAGCTTTGTGGAGTGGGTTTCCATGCAAGTGCAATGCCAAGCGTCTGATGAAGTGATGTAAAGCACGTCGCCACTGGACTCGATCCTTGGAAATGAGTTCAGTGAGGCACTGATAATGACTCTCTGTTTGCCAGCTGATGGGAGAGTCTGTAGAGATCATGGCGTGGGGCTGTTTTTCAGAGGGTGGGTTAGGCCTCTTACTTCCAGTGAAGGGAAACCTTAATGCTTCAGCAAAACCAGGACATTCTGGACAAGACTATGCTTGAAGCTTTGTGGGAACAGTTTGGGAAGGTCCTGCTCTATTCCAGCATCACTGTGCTCCAGTGCACAAAGCAAGATCCATAAAGACATGGATGGATGAGTTTGGTGTGGAAGAACTTGACTGGCCCGGACCTCGACCTCATCCAACAGCTTTGCCATTAATTGAGACGGAGACTGCGAGCCAGACCTTCTCGTCAGTGCCTGACCTCACAAATGCTATTCTGGATGAATGGGCAAAAATTCTGAAACGCTCCAAAATCTTGTGGAAAACCTTCCCAATTTCATTAGAGTCTCTGTTATAACAGTAAATACTAAAATACTTTTAGTCCATATAGTATAGTGTAGATAGACAGAAAAACACTATAAAGTTACATTCATAAATCCATGTTCATTCATACTTTTATGTTCCGCAGCATAAGAAAGAAACATGTGGGTGACAAAATGATGAAAGAGTGAACATGAAATAAACTTGTACTTCAAGAGCAACAAAAATTTAGTTTAAGTAATCATTAAATATCTTTATCATCATATTCTGTTGTTACCTTCCTTCTTCTTGCTGGAAAATGTCTGTAATTCCCTCCTTACAAAGTTTCCAGCCCAGAATGACTCCAAATGCAGAGGATACGAGCACATGCAAATCAGCGATTCTCCTCCATAATAATGACTCTGGAAAAGCACATAACGGAAGGAGAGTCTTCATCACATGCAGCACCTTTAATGATGTTTTCATTCACCGAAAATATCGCATTCAACCTATTATAGTATATATTCACAATAATATTTTCTGGAAGTTCGCGCACATGACACCATAGTATTACACTAGGTAAATTGTCAGGCAATAACCACTGAAATCTTGACAGAGGAAAATTAAATGTGTTTCTGGTGACTTGAGGTTGAGTTTAAAATATTTTTTCCAATTTATAGAATGAAATTTCTGCTTCACTACACTAGAGGACAGCATCGCGTCTTACTGTGATCCATGTAAAACACTGTTTACCTGTTATTTGTTGATGACAGCAAATCGAAACACATAATCCAGCTGGAATAGCATAACCAACCTGCAAAATTATGATGAAAAACCCCAGATTAAAACACTTTTTGTTTTGTTTTATAGAAGTATAACATGTTTCTCGGTTAAAGTGAATTCTTACCATCCACAAAACGGCATCTGGATCATTTATCTGACACAAACAAGAATTTAATCTGATAATTAAATTGGCATCTTTATTATATTAATCAAGATTCATATTTAAAGATCATCTGCAGTTGAAACTCTTCTTTACCTGCACGTAAGTTGCCAACGAGAAAAACAGTGACATGAATAAATTACAAACTCTCCATACGAGCTGAGAAGACGAGACACTGATCTTTTTCGTCATTGTTTATTCTTTCCAATTAATTTATCACCACATTTCTCTGAAACTAAACACATTTGAACTTTGTATCATTTCCAGGATATGACGCACAGCGGTGCTAGTTGAGCATTGTGGGAAATGTAGTTTACATCACACTCCATCAAACGCGACTCGTATAATTTCAGGACAGATAAGGGTTCGGTTTCAGTCATTTAATAAGGTCAATTTATTTATTTTTTAATATGTTTTCGCATTAAACTGGTATCTTAATCATACAGATTGCTTAAACTTTTGATTTCACCAGTCTATTTCTAAAATTAAAAAGTTTTAAATGTTTGATGATTAAAAACAACTGGTAGGCCTACTTCTGTTTGCGTAAAAAATGTTTATTTGTTATTTTTACTCATAGACCTAAATTTATATTACTTTTAAAATGTAGCTGTTCATATTCTTGTTGTTTATAATACGATTTCATATTTGAAAAATGAAATATTCTGTCTTGTAATGTAATGGATCACCAGCAGATGGAGACTCCAGCTCTCTTTGTCTTTTACAGCAGAACAAAAGCCACTTAACGAAAGTTTTAAAGGACATTCTAACCATTTTACTAGTGTGTAAATTCTTAAGGAACTATTTTTAGACATTGATTGTATGTTATAG
>NW_027509130.1:4755000-4790000 GCF_051911475.1 Siphateles boraxobius | reverse complement strand
AGCTGACGCTGCTATTTTGAACCAATAATCGGAACAAAAAGCAGTTGAAGGATGACGTGCACAATTCAGTTATTTATCCGACTCCAATATAGTTTATCTGACTCCATTAAAGTTGTTGTTATTCTTGAACCTCTTATTCTTTAAAGGGCCTGATAGGACAACATAGGATTTAACCTGAACGTTTAGACATTGAAAGTTACAATCACTTTTAGCTTTCAACATTATAAGTAATAAAAGGAAAGATTGACCGACTGACCGGAAACAAAAGATGAGTTAAATGTGTGGTGATCAAGAGGGGGGAGAAGAACATTAACATATTCTCCTCAATGCATGTTTAACCAATAGTGCCACATTAAGATACTTTAATATCTCTATTAAGGTCACCACCATTCAGTTCAGTTTATAAGCTGTCAGATGAGACCAAACATGACATAGTTACATGTAGTTGATAAATAGTCTGTAGTGGAAAACACACGTGTCCTGAAGCAAATGGTACAGACGTGTCATTGAGGTGGAAATGACAGAACCGTCCTGTGCCTGGAGTGACCCAACACTCCTCAATCTGCAAATTGATGAAAGCCCTTGCACTAGATAGGCATTAGCATACTGTGATGAGGAAGGCCATTGTGCCACGTTTAATTCACATGTATACTATAAAAGGATTTCTGAAGTACTATAGTACAGAGTTCTGCCCATATTTGCTCAGCCCTGTTGTTTAACTTTTACCACGGTTATGCCATAGTCTGAAAAAAATGTTCAAAAAAATCATTGTACCACTATTGTGCATTTTTCAAACTATGGCATAACCATTATAAATGTTCAAACAACTGTAGTATTTAAAATTTGTACATTTTACCAATTATACTGAATTACCAACTATAAATGCCCAAACACAGTGGTATTATCATGGTAAATGTTCAAGAACACTGTATTACCATGGTATATGTTTAAAAAGAAAATCATGTACTAACATGGTGCATATCAAAAACTATTGTACCAAAAACTATTGTATTGTATTACCATGGTAATATGGATGTTTGGACATTTACCATACTTATACCATAGTTTTTGTTATGCACCATGGTAGTAGCCTACATGATTTGTATTTTTTAACATGTTTTCATGGTTATTTGGGTATGTACCATGGTAACACCATGTTTGTTTGTTTTTTACCATGGTAATATCAAGGTATTATTTGAATGGCAATCGTTTAGTACAGTAGCATGGTATATTTCAAATACTATGGTATTCCCACAATAAGAGTTAAATAAGCGCACAGATTCCCATCGATCTCTATTGTTTTCATACTGAGCTGATGATGATAAACTCTCACACAAACCTTTCAGCTTTTGAAGAGTCGAGTCATTTTCCACATGTGCTGTAGAGATTCAGACTCATCTGAAGGTTTGCTAGTTCAATCCCTCCCGAAAGCGAGTGGTGAACCATCCTAGTGTTGGCGATGAAAACACTGACGGTCATGTGACTCCAGGAGGACCGACTCTATGGCGACATCCCATGAAAGTGAAAACGAATCCCACTGGCGCTGCTTATGTTGCCATGAATAAGACTAATATTGTATGGAAAGAGAATAAGTTAAATTGGGTGCAGGGGGATTGTGGGTAACGCTGAGGTGTGACACACACACACACACACACACTTAAATCAGGACAGCAAGCAGTGTTGATATCATCTAAAACATATTTCAATTAAATTTTTAATTGAATTAGAGCTAATGTTGATGCTACAGACTATCCCAAACCAAACCAATATTATTTATGCATTGTTTTTATGGATGTCTTCACAACTCTCATTCCCAACCCAAATCATTTCCCATAATGCACTGCAGGAGAAACTGAAAGATCTCTGTCATCATTAATACTGGCCAATAACTGCCCACTTAAGACCAGAAGAGACCATCTGACTGACATCTGAAGTCACCAATCACAGTTTGATTAGTTTTTATGTCTCATTTAGGGGCGAATAAATCTGATAATGATAATACCATAATAAAAGTTTCTCAGCGAATCACAAATACTTGAATAAAGAATCCCAGGACGTTAATCTTGGACAGCATTTCTCTGTGATGAAAGTGTTTGGATGTTTAGACACGATCAAATGCAGAAGGTTCAGTTAACTAACATGCATTTGTGAGCAACAGAGAGATATTGAGCTAAAAAAATATATAAAAAGCAAATCAAAGAGAATTCAGGCCAGCTATCTGAAACTGAATCTATTGAGTCACGATAGTTTGTTATTTTATGTTAAATCAGTTCATCAGTCACATTAAGTCACGGAAACCACAGACTGATTCGATGTACTTCACTGCCAACTCTATCTCTCTTCGAGATCTACTGGCACGACTATAAAAGACTGTAATTGAAAGAGTTCAAGATAATACAGCTGGAATAAATAAACCAAGAACAATAACCAAAAGAAAGCGCAATCGATTAAAGCGAATCAATATATTATAAAACCTGTTAACCTTAGTTTGCATGACATCACTAGATCTACTAGTGCAAGTACCACACTGTAAACCCCAATGTTATCATTAATAAAGAAATCAAGTTATCATAACTTAACATTACTTACAATAGCAAGTTTTTGCATCAAAAATGAAACAGTTGTGTTTAAAGGGATACTTCAGCTCTGGGAAGATGAATGTGTATTTAATAGTGGTCATTTATATAGTTGAAATGTGAAATTATTTTTGAAATTGAAGCATTCTAGAGTGAGAAAAGGCAGAAAATGTATTTCTTACTCATGTGGCTGAAAGACAACAACTCCCAGAATGCACTTGCTTTGCTCCCTAACCACGCCTACCGGTTACACGCGGCAGTATCCGAAAAAAAATTCCACACATTGTCTAGGCTAATACATACTCTAGTAACAGTAAAGGTTTATAAAAAGAACCGCAACCAATGTGAGTTATAACTTTTAATTAAAAATATAAAGAATATTAACACTTTTACACTCAAAGCTCTTCCAGAGCTTCAGCTGTTTCCTTATTCACAATATTGCCCGTCAGGAGGCTGGATATGTCCGTCTTATATCCTGGACAACACAGGTGGGCAAAACGAGACGATTGCCTTTACTATGTCCCTCGCCTTGCAGCACCCATTCCATAAAGTGACGGTAGGCTGTTAGGCGTCGGCGATATTTTCTACAAAACAGTAACGTTAAGCACAACGTTAGCAATGCGAACTATTTGCACATACAGTATGCTAGCATAGTAAATATAACAACAGCTCAGCTGACTACGCGTGAAGAATATTGTGATAATGCCGAGAGTCCAAACTCCAAAAGTCCAAACTCTGTTCATTATGTCTTAGTAAAAAAAAGAAAAACAAACCAAATACTCACTTTACACTAAGCCGTCCATTTGTCCCTGCGGGCTTTGGCTGGCGTTTCCAATTTCGTCCAGAAGAAAATGACATCACTGAAATTCGCGACAGCAATAGGACTCTCTATCTGTTTCCATAGGCGCACAGCGAGAGCACTGACACAACCAGTCCGCCCCAGCTGGAGTCTGGCCGGGCTCGAGTCAGGTCTTGCTCCCCTGCTGCTGCAGCTGCTCCGGCCGCCTCTTGTTCCTCCATCTCCCGAAACTGTTCGTCGCTGTATTGCGGCTCGTACAGGTAGCCGCGAGCATCAGATTCGCGCAACAGATCTTCGAAATCCCCTTCTGCCATTTCAACTTCAAAACTCGTAAATCGTGATTAGACTACTATACAAACTTTCTACACAGAGCAAGAGCCTGTTAGCTTAGCTTCAACAGAAAGATGGCTGACACTATCTTTACTTTCTGTGAGTGAGATCCCGCCCCAGATGGGCGTGGTGAAAACATGCGGAACTAGCTACTAGTACTGGCTGTAGTTTTAAGCCTCTGGCCCAAAAATCCTCCGATGACGCAAAATGATGATTTTTGCGTCATCGGAGGATTTTTCCCAGACTAAAAATACATAAATCTCTCATATCAGGGGGATATGAGGGGGGGAAGCACGGTAATTCAAAAATACTACTGGTTTTCTACTGATGCAAAGCTTAATGCTAAATCCTGAAGTATCCCTTTAATGTACTCATTTGGCAGCAACAGTCTTTCAGATTAAGATTTTAAGTGTTATGAACTCAAAATTTCAAGTTATTTAAATGATTCACTATGTGTCGGTTTAATATGATTGGCCGTGCCTGAAATTCTGCCTTGACAACACGCTGATTGGTCGATACACAAGGCAGTATTTTTTTTGTTCATCGTGAATTTGTTGATGCAGGCAGCAGGCCAGAGGGACTGACTGACACTGCATAAAACAGTCATTTAGGGGTTAAATCGGTCCTGTCCATCACGTACAGACATTTCAGGCCTCGCATTTGGATCAAGACTTTCAATTCCTGACGCCTGTAAATGGAATCTTTTTTTAATCGACGACTGTCTCGAGTCTCGACTCTCGAGCCTGTTCTCCCCCCTCCCCCGCAGCAGCCCCTGACTCACTGTAGTTCTTCTTGCGCGCGCAGAGCGTCCGGTATTTTCTGAGGCTGAGAAAACGTATGGTAAGTGTGAATTCATAAAACTATTTTAAATAACATGTTTGCCAGAACATAACATCACAATTTGTTCAATGTTGTAACAGTTTTTTTAAACTGTATTTTCTAGCCCGACGTTGTTTTCGAGCCGTTTATTCCCGCCCCTGCTCCATTCAAATCTTGCGCGCTGACAGCGCCCGGTATTTTCTGTGAGATTTACATCAGACTAAGGTAAGTGTGAATTAATAAAATCATTGTATAATGTTTACCATAACACAACGGCAAAGTTTTTCAATGTCATATTTTTTTCTGAACTGTATTTTAGCCCATTGCCTTCAGTTACTGCGTGCACTGACAGCGTCCTGTTTTTCCTTTCCAGACATTTATATCAGACGAAGGTAAGTGCAAATAAAAACTTTTTCATAAAACCTTTTTAAATAGAGTATTTAACAAAAACATAAGATTGAGTGTTGTTGATTTAAATTGAGTGCGTTTATGTTTGAGTTGTTAACGTATTCTCCTTTGACAAATCAGCAGACACTTTCTTCTCAACTGTCCTCAGAGGCTTCAGAAACAGTAACTCACTGAAGGAAGAACTGCAGCTGACTTGATTCATGTGAGGCAAACAAGTTTTTTAGCAACATACTTAAAATGATATCATAATTGTTGAAGTGCAGTGTAAATTTCACTCCTTTTGTTTGTTTCAATGTTCTAGTAAGTGTAGAAATCTACCATGTACTTAGTTTTATTATGATGTAATTTACTGTGTATATATATATGATTGTTTTTAGGCCAGGTGGTAAACGCTGCCATTCTTCACGAATAGGCTACTGCTGCTCTTCAAAGATCTGAGTCATCAATAAGGTAAAGCACACAGAAAGAGTTTTTGTTTGAATACAATTCAGTTTCCCAAGTTATCTTGTATTTTATTTAGTTACTGAAACGGCAAGAAAGCACTTTGACTTGCTTTGATTATTTCCATTCTTGTTGCTGTCCAACTAGCAACATTCCTTTGTATTGTTACATTTTTATTATTATATCACTCTAACCTGTGCTTAAACAATGAGTACTGTACGATGTATTAAAAGAAAATGCGTCTTAATTATTTTTTTTATTTTAATCACAGGATCCTTCGATCCCTGCCCCAACCATTCATCTAAAGGACTGCGGCAATGAGACCCTTTGGACCAACAGTGGCAGTTTACCCAGGATGAGATCTCGCTGATGTTAGCCTGCAGTACTGACACATTTTTTGGTTTTCCAGCATATTTTGAAATTTTGAACCCATTCTAAAAGTGACTGTATGATGTTGAGATCTATCTATTGACACCGAGGACAACTGAGGGACACACACAACTATTACAAAGGGTGAAAGATAAGTAGATGACAATATTTACAATAACAGACAATGTCTGTTGTTGTTCATTACACTGTGTTTTTAATTGTTCTGGTCAATTGTTCTGATCTGGTCAATTTCACTTTTCAATTAAAATTTTTAATCAATTGATTTAATTTACTGCAAGTATTGTAATTGTATTTTTTACTGATTAAATGTTAATATACAATGTTCAGTCAGTATGCATTATAGAAGTTAAGATATGTAATGTAAGCCTAATAAAGCTGTTGTGAAAAACAAAACTTGGTTTAATGATTTATAATTTATTTAAAATGTATTTAATAATAAGTAAACAACAAAATATAACCTGGAAAATTTGAGTTTACTCCATTTGCCTTTTAAGTTATCTTTACTTAAACATTTAAGTTAATTCAATGAGAAGACCACATTAGGTCAACTCAATTAATTAAGTTTGAATTTTCCCATTACTCAAAAAAACTTACGCAACCACTTTCCTCAAATCATTTGAGTAGTCTCAACTTATTAGGGTTTACAGTGCACACCCCAAAAAAAAAACCCAACAGATTCATAAAATTATGATTGAATGACTTTTATTGCTCTTATATTTGTATTTAATTACATCCCCTGTTCCTCCTTGTTAAGAACATCCTGCTGTTCTTCTAATGTTCAGGAATTTGAGTGAATCATTCATTGACGTAGCGTGAAGTTTTTCCACATGAAAGCCTCAGGTGAGCTCATATTTCTTCATTCCTGACCTGTGCTCATCTATAACCGTGTGTTTGAAGACTGTGATGGATGTCTGCAGTCACTTCTCTCTAAAGATAACGGCTCACATCTTCTCTGAGATCACACCTGAAGGGCTGCAATAAAGATTTATAATTAAACTCTTTCAGCTCGTGAAATTAGACTTATTTCTCAGAGGGGACGTGCTTTAAACGGACGTCTCAGACCGTTCACACGAGAAGCTCTGTGATGCTTTAATTTAGCAGGTCAGTGGAATAAATCAGATCGTATCAACCATTTATATACACCCAAGCACGCGCTGAAGCTCTAGAAGACACCCTTTCATGTCCGGGACTATAGTGGCTGACAAAAAGCACCAGATTGCAGCCAAGAAGTGGTTGCAAACGGCAAAAACACCTCACTTAATGTGCACACATCTCCGACATGCACGAAAGCAGAGATGAGCAACAGCTAATGAAAGTGTGAGACAAAAATTGAAGGCAAGACAATTGAAATCGGTAGCCAAAAAATGTTCAAACAAACTATTAAAATATCTAAGTGCTACTCGTCACATCCCAGCTCATGTTGCTGGTGCGATATGAAATACAGGATCATACTTAGTCTTTTTATTAACAAACTAGTCTGGATTTAGTTGTGGGACACCAACCTGACAGAAAACAAGAAACGGTGCGTCTTAAAAGGGATAATTCACCCCAAAATAAAACGTATTAAAATAAAACTGTTATCATTCACACCAACAACGATACTGGCTATTAGCGTCCACAACAACAAAAAAATTTAATTAAATAAATGAAAACTGACTACACAAACAGACAATAATTATAACTACAACATTATAGTTATCGTTATAATTAGCAGGCCTTTACTCACTTCATGTCAACCCAAACAGTGTTGTTATTGTTGACTAAAATGAGTAAAAATACAATAAAAAATTGATAAAATATGAATATTATGTGAAAAACTTAAGAGAAAATTAGAAATGATAGAATTAAATAAGTCGAAGTACTAAAACTGAAACAAAAGTCAGCGCCGATAGCCTTGTGGGCAGCGTGACGACGAGGCGAAAATCACAAAAGAGAAAAATAAATAAATAAATAAATAAAATAAAATAAATTAAAGCTACTAGTGTCTCGGATGTGGTGCAATAGGAGTCAAAGTTCCAGTTTAAACTTTTACTAATTCCAAATAACACAAACAGGTACAGGCAGGCAAACGGGCAGAGGGTACACACACGACGCAACATAAACAAGAACCAACAAGGACTACTGAACAGAGGGAAACTAAATACAGACACAAATCAACAATGATGAGGTGAGCACAGGTGATGAAGGACGGTGAAGACGATGAAGACACGAGGGATTCTGGGAAGTGTAGTGCAGACGAAGACTGTGACAATTAGAAACGTAAAAAAAAAGACAAAATCAAACTTAAAATAAACCAGCATATAAATACTACTCAAATAACACTGGTTCCAAACTCATTTGTTAGTATTTTTTACTGCAGAACACAAAACTACAGTACTAAAAGCTATAGCCAAATAAAACCATACACTTAAATAATGACACTAAGGCCTGGTTTCACAGACAGGGTGTCAGTAATTCAGCATGATCATGCACCATGAAATGGCGTATTGATCAACACGACATGGCGCAACTACTTACCTTTAAGGTCCTTTTGCAAAATTGGCATGGCAAGTTGGCCTCTTTTCCCTAGCAATGACTTGACCACGTCCATTTTCTCCTCTTTCGCTTCCTCCACTTTTTATCAGCGCACATAAAAACAATTTGCCAATTAAATTGCGATTCATCTTGCTCTATTTGTTTACCACTAGCGCATGCTGATGACATTTTATTCTTCTATAACTTGCGTTGAAGCATACAATTCAATAGGTGTCATCATCGTACAGTCGACATGCCGTCCCCAAGTTTATCAGATCCGTGTCGCACAGTGTGGTTTGTAATGATCAGATTGGGTGATCTGGCTCTTTAAAGGCGTCTTATCACATGCATATGGACTAAGAGTGTCTTCATAACTCGAGCTCTGTTCATGATCCCCATGTTTGTTGTAACATTTCCAGGGGATTTGAAGTGCCTTTGTTCATCGTCCAGCCGCAGACACATGGCAGAGGTTAAGAGCTGGTGTACTCAAACATGAGTAATGACACACATAAGGAGGACAGAGCAGACACCGGCTCCCTTTATCTGCTGTTTGACTTCGACATGCGTGAGGATGAGTCTCTTCTGTGGGCATTTACTCGACTCCGTGTCTAATTAAGGGGACGGATCTTCCTGTCCTGTTGCGGTTTGATTCAAGGTTCAGTTCTGAGGTGAAATACAGTTGAAGAGGCCGGTGGGACTCGTAAGATCAACATTGGAGCCGATCTGGTACAGGAACGGCTGTAAAAACACTAAAAAAGCCTGCATTTAAATACTTTTTCTATCAGATCAAGCAAATTAGATGCAGGAGTCTGAAATCTGGAAGCCAACATGAAATCATAACAACTCAATGCACCCTTTTGATCACTCTCAGAAAAAAAGGTACAAAAGCTGTCACTGTGAAGATACCTTTTCAAAAGGTTCACCTTTGTACCCAAAGAGTGCATATTAGTCCCTCAAAGGTACATATTGGTACCAAAAGTTCACATATTAGTACCTAAATGGTATGTATTAGAACCCTTTTGAAGGGTACTGTCCCAGTGACAGTTTTTGTACCTTTTTTTCGAGAGTGTTGAGCAACTTGAAACGACTCTCCTATGTATTCATTTGGTTCTTTCTGAAATGGTTTAAGTTTTTAAGAGGGTAAACCAGTCCACTCTTGTTCTTCTGTAATATAACAGTCACTAGGAATATCTCAGATGCATAAATCAACCTAAAAACCTTCAGGATGATCTGATGTCAGATATCTAACCCCACGTCAACCGCTTACATTAGCAACAGGGATATCAGACATGTGGGATACGCTGCGAGCGTCAGATAATGCAGGTTAAGACATATCAAATCACTTAAAAGGAAATTGAAGGCAAGATGACACAGCAATTTGTGTGTTTAAAAAGGACGGGATGTGCCGTTACGCACACAATCATAACAAACACTCCTGCGGGTCGTCGTACACTTCAGCAGTGGTGTTGAAACTCACTCCCTGAGGACATTTTAAACTTCAGGATTGCAGGATTTAAGATCAGCCTCTCATGGGGAAATAACCCATCATGTTTGAGGCCTGATATATGATCAGAAACCTTCAAGTGACCGCCGTCTGAAGTGTGTTTCAACAGAACAAACACTTACAATAGCGTTCAAGACTAAAGGTCACCTACAGTAACACTGGGGATATTAGTGATGTTTCAGATCCTTATATTTAGAAATGTTTGGAGCTGAATTATACATGTATCACTTTAATCTGCTGCTTTTTTTGACAGAACTGTTAGCTCATGCTTGCTTACATATTCTTTTTAGTAAGCGACCACCTTGCAAACACCCAGAACTGCCTAGCAACCGCATAACAACATGCTAACAACCAATAGGAACACCTTAGTGACTGCATGGCAACACCCTGGCAACCACCCATTACACTCAGCATCGGCTGTGTCAAACATCTGGTTACTATAAATGTTCTCTTTTCTTGTTGCAAAAACTTATTATGTACAATTTTGTAATAAATTATTTAGGATGTCAGCATGTATTGATTTGCAAAGCTTGAATAATATGAATAATTTAACAATAAAGTGACTTATTAATGTGCATCTACTGCACATAACAAAATAAGCTAATTTGCAATATTAATAAATACTATAATACTAAATACATAATACTAAACTATCAAGTCAAGCCAGAAACACGCACCTGAATGTGATGGAGAGAGAGATCGATGTGTTTAGGTGATAGTAAACACAGAATCATATTTATACAGCCAGAAACATTAAATATTAACCCTTGTGCATCAATTAAAAAAAGTTACACATATGGTTCATTATGGACAAAAATGTCCATGTCCAAAAACTGTTATAAAAATATTCTAGATTTATATTTTTTTTTTCACTTTCACTGACATCATTTTTTTTAACCAGCACCAGCTCTAATCATAATGACCAAACATTCATTAATTTTCAGAATTGTAACACTTTAAAGAGTTAAATATTAAAGAGTGTTTGAGCTGCTTATGCTGGACGAGAGGAACAACACAGAGACACCAGCATCACAAACACAACACCTGTCATACGGTCACACACACTTTAGGGTCAAGCGTGCTAAACCTCGCTTTAACTGCTTCTGAACTCATTCTTTACAAAGCTGAGTTTTAAAAAAAAGCCACTCCCTGAGTTTTATTGCAGTATTTGTTTTAAGTGGAGGAGAATTTCAGCGATGTTGGTTAAATATTATCTCAGGAACGGTTATCTGTCCAGCTGGGCCCCAACACACTTTCTCACACACTCACTTTTTATAAGTTTATCTGTAGGAACCTCATGAAACGGTTTGTTAAAACAGGAAGTTTGGATCCTCAATCTGAAACTTAATCATCCACTACCTAATTTGTTATCTTCATTTATTTAAAATATCGGCTAAATGTAGCCTACACTGAAAAATTAACTAGGTTTTATTCAAGTCAAATAGGCTATATTTGACTTTCTTCTCAATAAACATTTGATCACAATTAAATAAATTCTTTAATCTATACATTTATCTAACATTTTAAACCAACGTAACTATTTTTATGGGTTAAATCAGGTAGGAATGGCTCTTAACTGTTTTTACAAGCATGTTGCTAACGTGACTGTTACATCACACAATCACGTAAATTAATAAAGATTTGCAACTTTACTCTGATCACATGATGACGAGGATCTTCTGTTCCAGATTAGAAATTCTTCTGTGTTTGGCCCACTTACACATGTCTGTAAAATCAATTCGGGATCACTTAAAAACTAAAAATGAAAAACAATCACATTATTTCAGGGCAATAATACAAAAGGACATTTTTAATTAAATGAAACATGATCATGTTATGTTCTATTGCGTTTCTTGCAGTTCACCCAAAAATCATGCCGTTCCAAATCTGTATGAATTTCTTTCATCTGTGGAACATAAAAGGTGATATTTTGACGAACATTGGGAACAGAATAAAATTGCCCATTGACTACATTGTATGAACAGGAAAAACATTTATCAAGAAAAAAATCATAATCCTACAGGTTTGGAATGAGTAAATGATGACAGAATGATCACGGGTGATCTATCACTTTAAAGAGGACCTATTATGAGTTTTGAACATGTTCATCTTTCTTCAGTGTGTAATGTTGCTGTTTGAGCATTAAAACTCATAAAACATAAAACTCTACAAAGTTATTATAAAGTCCCTCCAGCGGGAGTTATTCTCTATATCAGAGTCAGTGTTTCTGAACTCACTGAAACGCCTCTATTGTAGTCTTGAGTTTCTTCCGGGAACGAACACGTCACAATATTCCTCATTTAAATGATTCATACGCAGAATAAAGGGGCGGGCCTGTTTGAGTTAGTTAGTAGTGTGTTGAAACTGGCGGTGTCACGGTAGACACACTCTCTGTTCCTTCTCGTCTCGTGTTTATGTTGTGGTTTGAATGCACGTGTGTAGTGGGCGTGAATGTATGACATCACCTGATCCACTTCAGCTGATCCTCATTCACTTCACCAGCTGCAGTCAATCTCACCACTCTACTTATACTTACCGCTGTTCTATCATCCTTGTCAGATCGTTGTTTGATGTCGTTCGTGTTGGTGTTCCAGGGTCCAGTTCCTGCCTTGTGTTCCAGTTCCTGTTCTCCGTCTTCGTCACTGGGTTCGTCTGCTGTTTCACCGTCACCGCACCATCGTCTCTTCACCACCGGATCCTGACCACCGAAGTCCCTGTGTCACCCGTTCTACATCTGCCTGTACTGCATCATCATCATCATCATCATCAATAAACCTACTGTTTACTTGCATTTGCTTCTCGTCTTTTGTTACATGATGACAGAACGATCTGACCAGGAAAGAGAAGCAGCGAGTGCGTCGCAGAGATCGATGGAGGAATTCATTCACCATAGCATCAGGAGGATGGATTCGCAGCAGCGAGAGATCGGCGACACGGGACGCGCAGTACAGGCCTTGGTGACACAGGTGTCTGAGCTCACCCAGCAGATCCAACGCCTACAGGGTCCCACTGCGCCGCCCACACCGACCGTTCCTCCCATACCACCAGAAGGACCCTCCCAGCCAGAGCCCCGTCTTCCAGTACCAGAGCATTATGCCGGTGAGGCCACTTTTTGCAGAGCATTTTTGACCCGCTGTACTATGCATTTCGCTTTACAGCCCCGCACGTTCAACACGGAACAAGCGAAGGTGGCGTTCGTACTCACCCTGCTGACGGGGAAGGCTGCGCTTTGGGGAACGGCGGTGTGGGAGAACCAACACCCATGCTGCGCCTCGTTCCAGACCCTCGCCGCCGAAATGAAGAAAGTTTTCGACAGGGCTGTCTCTGGGAGAGAGGCAGCCCGAAGACTGGCGGAACTACAGCAGGGGGAAAGGTCGGTTTCGGACTATTCTATTGAATTTCGGACCCTGGCGGCGGAGTGCGGCTGGAACGAGGAGGCGCAGTGGGATATGTTCCTGCATGGGTTGGCTGACCACGTCCAGAGGGAGATCTACGCCCTGGATCTACCCACCACTCTTAACGGGTTGGTCGATTTGGCTCTGCGGGTGGACGCTCGGCTGTCTAGGGTCGAGCGCCGAGTCCCGTCCACCCGTACCTTCGCAGGGACCGACCCTCCACGATCCAGCGGCAGGGACGTGGTCAGCCCCGTCTACGATCCCGAGCCCATGCAGGTGGGTCGAGCTCGGCTTTCCCGGGAGGAGAGGGAGAGGCGGAGATCCCAGGGCCTTTGCCTGTATTGTGGAGGAGCGGGACATTACGCATACAACTGTCCGGTAAAAGGCCAAGCCCGATAGTAAAACTGAGGCTACTATCGGGTGGGATCTCCGCTAGGAAGACCTCATCATCGATTACATCTACCTCCACACTCCTTCCGGTAAGACTAAGGTGGTCAGTCCAACAGCACGACTGCCATGCACTTCTGGACTCTGGGGCTGAAGGTAATTTTATGGACCACACTTTTGCACAGAAAATTCAGATTCCCCTCAGACCCCTCACTCACAGAATTGCCGTTCACGCACTCAATGGACAAGAACTCCCCACCATTTCCCTTTGCACTGAAGACATCACCCTCACCACTTCCGGCAACCATTCTGAGACTATTTCATTCTTCATCATGGACTCACCCCTTGCACCCGTCGTCCTCGGACACCCCTGGCTCATCCGTCACAACCCCCGAGTGGACTGGCACCATAGATCAGTACTGGAGTGGAGCAAGGAATGTCATAAGTCTTGTCTCGTGTCTGCCTGTTCGTCTGTGCCTGTTTCTGTGTTTCAGGAGGAAGCAGGGGATCTGTCTAACGTGCCCGCGGAGTACCTGGACCTGAAGGAGGTGTTCAGTAAGTCTCGTGCTGCTTCTCTCCCTCCGCATCGTCCCTATGACTGTGCTATAGATTTACTGCCAGGTAAGTCTCCGCCTAAAGGCAAGTTATATTCACTTTCTATTCCAGAAAGGGAGGCTATGGAGAAATATATTTCTGATTCTCTAGCAACCAAGTTCATTCGCCCTTCCTCTTCTCCAGCGGGGGCGGGGTTCTTTTTTGTGGGGAAGAAGGACGGTTCTCTGCGACCTTGTATTGATTACCGAGGGCTGAATAACATCACGGTAAAGAATACTTATCCTTTGCCGTTGATGTCTTCAGCCTTCGAGAGGTTGCAGGGAGCGTCCATCTTCACAAAACTGGATTTACGTAACGCTTATCATTTGGTTCGCATCAGGGAGGGGGATGAATGGAAAACTGCGTTTAACACCCCCAGGGGGCACTTTGAATATTTGGTCATGCCTTTCGGGCTGTCCAACTCCCCAGCAGTTTTCCAGGCACTGGTCAACGACGTGTTGCGAGATATGATCGATCAGTTCATATATGTCTACCTGGATGACATATTGATTTTCTCTTCTTCTCTCCAGGAACACGTGCAACACGTCAGACGAGTGCTTCAGAGGTTGCTAGAGAATGGGCTTTTTGTCAAGGCGGAGAAATGCGATTTCCATGCACAGTCGGTCCCGTTTCTAGGGTACATCGTCTCGTCTGAGGGAGTGCGGATGGACCCTGAGAAGATCAAGGCTGTGGTAGATTGGCCAAGCCCAGATTCCCGCAAGGCCCTGCAGAGGTTTCTGGGATTCGCCAATTTCTACCGGCGTTTTATTCGCAATTTCAGCCAACTGGTCGCACCTCTGACTGCCTTGACCTCCCCCAGAACTACGTTCAGGTGGTCAGACACAGCCGAAGCTGTGTTCTCCAAACTGAAGGGCCGCTTTGTTTCAGCCCCCATCCTTGTCGCCCCTGATTCCTCACGTCAGTTCGTGGTGGAGGTCGACGCATCAGAGGTGGGAGTAGGCGCAGTGTTGTCCCAACGCTCTTCCACAGACGACAGGATGCATCCCTGCGCGTTTTTGTCTCATCGTTTATCTCCAGCCGAACGCAATTACGACATTGGTAACAGAGAGTTGTTGGCAGTTAAGTTAGCGTTGGAGGAATGGCGCCACTGGTTAGAAGGGTCGGGGGTACCTTTTATTGTCTGGACTGATCACAAGAACCTAGAGTACATCAGAACCGCCAAAAGATTGAACTCCAGGCAGGCTCGATGGGCATTATTTTTCGGTCGCTTCGATTTTACTCTTTCATACCGCCCGGGTTCCAAGAACGTCAAACCCGATTCACTATCCCGTATATTTGATTTTTCCGAACGCCCGTCTACTCCCGAGTGTATTTTGCCCGAAACTCTATTCGTTTCCACACTCACATGGGAGGTCGAATCGAAGGTCAAGAAGGCCTTAGAAGGGGTAACGCCTCCGCCCGGTTGCCCACCGAACCGATTGTTTGTGCCGGAGGGATTACGGTCCGACGTTATTCAGTGGGGTCATAACTCCAACGTGGCTTGCCATCCAGGAGTTAATCGTACTAGCTTTTTGGTCAAGCAACGGTTCTGGTGGCCACTTATGGCTCGCGACATTCACGATTTTGTTTTGGCTTGCTCGGTTTGTGCCACTGGTAAGACTTCCAATCGACCTCCAGATGGGTTACTCCAACCGCTGTCGGTTCCTTCGAGACCCTGGTCCCACATCGCACTAGATTTTATTACCGCCCTCCCGCCCTCTCAGGGGAACACAGTCGTTTTGACTGTAGTGGACCGATTCTCGAAGGCAGCCCATTTTGTCCCCTTACCCAAATTACCCTCAGCTAAGGAGACAGCGGTTACAGTCGTAGATCACGTTTTTCGTTTACATGGCCTTCCGATTGACGTGGTGTCCGACAGGGGACCCCAGTTCGTGTCCAAATTTTGGCGAGAGTTTTGCAGATTACTGGGGGCGACTGTTAGTTTGTCCTCAGGGTTTCATCCCCAGAGCAATGGTCAAACCGAGAGAGCCAACCAGGATTTGGAGAGAGTGTTGCGATGTTTGGTTTCCAAGAATCCTTCCTCTTGGAGTCAACAACTCTCCATGGTGGAGTACGCCCACAACACGTTGCCAGTGTCGGCTACGGGCCTATCTCCGTTTGAGTGTAGTGTAGGTTACCAGCCACCAATTTTTCCCAGTCTGGAATCCGAGGTCGCGGTCCCCTCCGCTCACGCATTTGTTCAGAGGTGTCACCGTACCTGGACTAGAGCCCGTGAGACTCTACTCCAGGTGGGGGCGCGCACTAAGGCTAAGGCCGATCGCCACAGGTCGAAGCCTCCCGTATACGTCGTTGGTCAAAAGGTGTGGCTTTCAACCAAGAACATTCCTCTTCGCTCCGTATCTAACAAACTTGCTCCCAAATTTATTGGCCCGTTTGCTGTCACCAAGATCATTAGCCCGGTGGCAGTCCGCCTCAAATTGCCTCCCGCGTACAGGAGGATCCATCCCGCCTTCCATGTATCTAAAATTAAACCCGTGTTTCATTCTCATATTAATCCGCCTGTCCCGGTTCCTCCCCCACCGCGACTCGTAGATGGGGAGACCACGTATTCGGTTAATCGTATACTGAACTCCAGGCGGAGAGGACGCGGATTCCAGTACTTGGTGGACTGAGAGGGTTACGGTCCGGAGGAGAGAAGTTGGGTGCCTGCTAGAGACATACTGGATCACTCCCTCATCGATGATTACAATCGACAGGGTAAGGAGTCTGGGAACGCCAGGAGGCGTTCTTAGGAGGAGGGGTACTGTCACGGTAGACACACTCTCTGTTCCTTCTCGTCTCGTGTTTATGTTGTGGTTTGAATGCACGTGTGTAGTGGGCGTGAATGTATGACATCACCTGATCCACTTCAGCTGATCCTCATTCACTTCACCAGCTGCAGTCAATCTCACCACTCTACTTATACTTACCGCTGTTCTATCATCCTTGTCAGATCGTTGTTTGATGTCGTTCGTGTTGGTGTTCCAGGGTCCAGTTCCTGCCTTGTGTTCCAGTTCCTGTTCTCCGTCTTCGTCACTGGGTTCGTCTGCTGTTTCACCGTCACCGCACCATCGTCTCTTCACCACCGGATCCTGACCACCGAAGTCCCTGTGTCACCCGTTCTACATCTGCCTGTACTGCATCATCATCATCATCATCATCATCAATAAACCTACTGTTTACTTGCATTTGCTTCTCGTCTTTTGTTACATGATGACAGGCGGTTATGGTAATTAGGGGCGGGACATTTCCCAAACACACTCGAAGTGCTTGAACAATCACAACACACCGATCCAGCCAACCAATCAGAGCACAGTGTGGTTTTCAGAAGGAGGGGCTTCATAGAGACAGGAACTAAACAGAGCGTTACTGACCGACTGAGAAGAGATGAGCTGCAACAATGGAGAGTATGAGGAAAATAATGTGTTTTTGAACATTCAAGCATGGAAACCTGTTCTAGTAGAGCCCAAAAACAACATCAAGACTTCAAAAAGGGGCATAATATGCCCTCTTTGAATCTTATGGCAGGTCCAGATGAAAGGAAATTTTCGTTGTAAACATAACTAAATGTGTTTCCTCCAGGTTCTTCATGAACTTCCCGTCGGCGAAGCAGTACTTCAGTCAGTTCCGCGACATGCAGGATCCCGAGGAGATGCGGCAGAGCGTCCAGCTGAAGAAACACGCCCTGCGGGTCATGACCACCCTCAACTCACTGGTGGAAAACCTGCGCGACGCAGACAAACTCAACACCGTCTTCAGCCAGATGGGCAAATCACACGCGCTCAGACACAAGGTGGATCCCGTTTACTTCAAAGTGAGTATGAGGAAACAAACGACATGATGCATCAATTCTGGGGTCGGGGAGATTTTTAAATGTTTTTGAAAAAAGGGTAACACTTTATTTTGATAGTCCACTATAGGCATTCTACTAACTATGAGTAACTTTGCACCTACATGTCAACTAACTCTCATTAGAAGTGGTCTCCAACCCTAATTAAAAACATCTGATCCACACTGTAAAAAAGTGTTGTTTCAACTTAAAAATGTAAGTGTTTGTAATTAAGTTTATTCAACTCAAATATCCAAGTTGTCACTTAGTACAAATTCACATTTCAAGTTGACTAAACTTAAAATTAAATGACCACAAAAACTTATTGTGTTGAAACAACATTTTTTTTTTATAGTAAGGTCTTCAGGATTACCAGACACTTCCAAGCAGTTGAGTTGGAGCTAAACTTAAATAGTTATCTATTCACACAATGTTCTCTGGTGCTCTTCACATGTCGGTCAAAAATTACCATTTTTTTAATTTTATTTTTAAATGAAATGAATGTACTATACTTTAGTTTGATAATGTTTTTTATTTAATAATTTGTATTTTTAGGGGATTTTTTTATACTAAAATATATCTACACTCTATTTATAAATCCATTTATTCACTTTTTGAGCATAGACCTAAAAATTAAATTTCCAACTTAAACTGTCGTAAATCTCGAAGGCTTTAGAGCACAGACTAAAGTTTGATCTGTTTTCAAAGACACACTTGGCAGGTTATTGCTGAAGTGAAAAAAAAACGACACTTCGGGTTTAAAAAAGTAAACTTAATTTTAAAAGTAACAGAATTTTAACGTGTATTGTTATAAAAAATAACAATAAAAATTGCTATTTTCAATTTTTACATGAAAAATATATTTTCAAAATCACGTTTTACTCTAAAACTGCAAAGCTATAAATCTAAACAAGCTGTGTTCCGAATTTGAGGTTCATAAAAAATTAGCTTTCAGTCAGATGTTGTTTGGTCGCAGTACCAAAAGTTTCCACTAGATAAAATTTGTCTCATTAATTTCCAATGAGCTAATTTTTGACCGCGAGGAGCACAAGTGACTATTTTTTACAGGACCATTTAACCTTTTTGAATCATGTCCACGATTTTTTTTTTTTCACATTGCAAGTGCCAGAACATTTACCAAGTTTCGTACCATTCTGATGAAGTAAAAAAAAAATTTAAAAACGTAAAATTTTTCGGTCAAAAATGACCGAAGAGCACCTTAAAATATAAGCAAGTGTAAATGTCAGCATTATCATATATGTCTAAAGGATTGAAGTCTGTTGCGTAAAATAAGAGCTTATTGATGCAGTTCAGTCAGTCAGCTATTGTATTCCAACCGTTACTCCTGATCGGAGACTTCCGTACATATTTAGTTTATACGTAGAGTTACGCTTCAAATAAATGTAATGGTGCAACGCAAAAATATTTAGTTGTTCCAAAGTTATAACTTTGTGCCCATTTATGTCAAAACTGGGCTAAATTGCAACTTACACACCTTGTACATGTTGACATGTGAAATAAAGTGTTTCTAAAAGAAGTCTCTTCTGCTCACCAAGGCTGCCTTCATTTAGTAAAAAATACAGTAAAAAACAGTAATATTGTGAAATATTATTACAATTCAAAATAGCTGTTTTTTATGTGAATATATGTTAAAATGTAAGTTATTCCTGTGTTCAAAGCTGATTTTTCACCATCATTACTTGATACATGTCACATGATCCTTCAGAAATCATTCTTATATGATGATTTGATGCTCAAGGAACATTTATTATTATTATCAGTGTTGAAAACTGTTGAGTTGATTCATATTTCATCATGTGTTCTTGCTGGATAAAAGTATTAATCGTTTTACTGACCCCAAACTCTTTTCTGCAGATTCTGGCCGGGGTGATCCTGGAGGTGCTGGTGGAAGCTTTCCCACAATCCTTCAGTCCAGCCTCGGTGCAGGGGGCGTGGTCTAAACTCATGGGCGTCCTGTACTGGCAGATGAACAAAGTTTACGCTGAAGTCGGCTGGGAATCCATCAAAAACTCTGCAAAGTGAAGGAGAGAATTCATGCAGAATTATACAAATCACACCAAAGATCACTGCAGATTTGACATGTATATTTGATTTGTTTCTATATTCGAAATATTGGAAGAAAAAGAGGACAAGTAGAATATAAACAGCTGTAAACCATTTTAATCAGAGTGTCACGAATAGTGGCTGTTGTAATCGCACGACGCAGGAGAATACAAACAAACACTTCTTTATTAGGGATGCACTATATATATCGGCCACCATATCGGTATCGGCCGATATATGTTCATTTTTAATGTTATCGGTATCGGCCATTATCGGTATCGCCCATTATCGGTATCGGCCGCTATCGGTATCGGCCGATATATGTTCATTTTTAAATGTTATCGGTATCAGTCGTTATCGGTATCGGCCGATATATGTTCATTTTTAATGTTATCGGTATCAACCGATATTTGCTCATTTTTAATGTTATCGGTATCGGTCATTATCGGGATCAGCCGATATATGTTAATTTTTAATGTTATCAGTATCGACCGATATTTGTTCATTTTTAATGTTATCGGTATCGGCTGATATATGTTAATTTTTAATGTTATCGGTATCGACCGGATAAGAAAATTTGTCCGCTATATTAACGCCGATAAATAGTGGATTATTTCCTTCAGCTGAGACACTTCAGATCCACACTGTTCAACATGAGGGTTTTGAATTGCTTGAAATATGATTGGAATCACTTCAAAAAAGGAAAAATACAGTTCAGTGCAACATGTGCAGTGCAAGTCTGTCATATCGGCTACATAATATAATAATATGAACATCATAATTGTGTGTTTGGGACATGGCTGTTAGACTTTTGTTTTTGTAATCAGGCTCTCAAAAATTATGTAAAAATGTGGATTTAGATTTATCTGCCAATATATCGGTTATCGGCTTTCAAATATAAAGAATTATCGGCTATCGGTATCGGCTAAAATTTTCATAGCTGTTCATCTCTTTTCTTTATTAATCCACAAAGTAACATACAGGAGATCACAGGAGCAAACTAACACACAACCAAAGGAAACTGAGGGCATAAATACACAAGTGGAGTAATGAAGGTAAAATACAACAGGTGCAGGAACTAATTAACAACCAGGGAGACTAATAATCATCAGGAACCAAAACACCATGAAACTAAAGAACACAGAGAGAGTGAACTTTATAAATGTTTATGGACCCTACATGCTATTTTATCTGGACTTTATCGATGTCAGATCCCTAGCAACTGTTATTCAGCTCAGATAACAAACACTCGAATAAATCAGTGCAGAAATCTCCAGCTCTCGGCGGTCCGGCTCCCGTTAAATATTTACACATACTCCAGATAAACCATGGCCTCGTACACAAACACCACCTCCGTCAGATACAAAAATGTGCATTTCTGATGAAACATCTCTCAGTCTCATAAATAAACTCTGCTGGAGGTTTCAGATAAATATCCAGTTCATCTGCAGCGGATGTTTTTGAAAGAGACGAGTGCTTTTGTATCAGTCGCTTCCTTTGTGTAAAAAAATGATCGAAATGAATAACAAGGACTGTTCTGTGGAACTGAAGCAGATCAACTCTTTTCTTTTTGTACTTCTCCAAATGTTTTGTATCTGTGATATAATCACTGATTCAGAAATAAACTCTGAAACAATAAAGAAATAAACTCCGAGTCTCGCACTTATTTTGGTCATACCTTTTTAAAAAAAGCAAAAAACAACAATATTTTAAAATATTTTAAATTCAGATTTTTAATTCATAGATTTGTAATTTTATTTAAATTGTAATATTTTATTTTAATAATTGTATATATTATATTATATATATAAATCTATATATTTAATATTTTCGTTTTATTAAATGTATTACATACACATCCTATTTTAATTAGATATAATGTTATTAAAATGTTAACATTTAAATTTTTACTTTTATTATTATTATTAAAATGTTAAAATTTTAATTTGTATTTAATATTTTAATTTTTAACTGACTTATTTTAGTTTTTAACTGTATTATATATACATACATAACATTTGAATAACATATATTTTATTAAAATGTTACCATTTCAATTCTTAGTTTTATTATTATTATTATTAGATTATTATTAAACTGTTTTAATTTGTAAAATTATTATATAAAAATATATTTAATATTTAAATTTTTAGCTGTATTATATAGGCTACACATCATATTTTAATAACATATATATTTGATTAAAATGTTAACATTTCAATTTTTACTTTTATTATTATTATATAGGCTACTTAAATAAATATGTAAATGTATCATTGTATTTTATATAATTTTATTTTCATTTTAATGTTTTAATTTTATTGCTTTAATTTTATTTGCTCCAGACACGCACTGAAAGCCATGGATTGTTGTCGCAGGAAGTTCGTGAACCGCAGCTCATGTGATGTTTTGGCGGATGCTATGGTTACCATGTTGAAGTTTTGAAAGCAAGCACTGTTTACTGTGAGCTGAACGTGATTAAATCTCTATTAAATTCAGTCATTTTATCGGTGTGTTCACCTGCAGCGTGTGACCGTGTGATAATCCACAGCGAACCACAGGAACGGCTCCAGTCACACACACATTCAGCCTCTGACCTCAACAAACTTTACAAAGGAAGAGAGAAAACTTCATTATCAAGAGCGGGCTGATAAGAGGAGCGTTAGAGAGAGAGATAAACCACGAGCCGGATACATCAGCGGATCTCAGTGGGACAAATGTCATTATAAACGTGTGTGTGTGTGTGAGAGAGAGAGAGAGAGAGAGTGTGTGTGTGTGTGTGTGTGTGTGTGTTTGCTCGTCTGAGTGAGTGTGTGTCTGAGTGAGTGTGTGTCTCAGTTTGTGTGAGTGTGTGTGTGTGTGTGTGTGTGTGTGAGAGTGCGAGTTTGCATGTGTGTGTGTTTACACAGATGTAGAAACGGCCTGCAGCATCTGAAATCCATGGACGCGGGAAGTAGGGGTGCTGGGGGTGCTGGAGCACCCCCTGTTGGCAAACTGATGGCAATAAAATGATAGCTTATAAATATATCTCTGGTTGTTGTTTCTGTTCCACAACATTTTGTATGTCATGTTTGGGGTGTGGGATGAAGAGAGGGATATATTTAGTATTTATTTAATTTAATTTATCTTCAGTGTGTAGTATTAGCCAATCAGGTGTCTTGACGCGAATCACGCGATTACGATTCAGCCTACGCAGCACAAAAAAAACTAGTCTAACGTTATATCACTAGCAGCAGTTTTTTAGTCTATATCAATATCAGCGCTATAGCAATATAATTAGTTAGCTCGTGGCAGAGTTTATCAGCCGAACTCCAGAGCGCAAATCAACCTTTGGTGTACCAAAATCATCGTAAGGTAGAGACAAGGTGTCTTACATCTCTGCGTCTTTTTCCTGCCGCCGTGCAGGCCCAGATGGTAGCCTATATGATTGTGATTAGCATTCCTATTATAAAGAAACGAACCTTTTACTATGTCCATTGATTTTGATTAATATGCGCGAGGGAGAGAGAGAGCAATACAGCGCTTGTGTTGTGTGAAGACGTGAGAGTGCGCGCGCGCGGCCGGGGCGCTCTCTCTCTCTCTCTCTGCTCGTTTGAGCCCTGTCAAAGCATCACTCACCGATCAAAAAAGGCTTTGGCGGCCGCCAAAAAGCGGACGATCCGACGGGTTTTAGAAGATTAAAGGTGCCTTATGTCAAAAAATCAATTCATTCTCCACATATTCCATACCAGATGGGGGCAGTATACCTCCAGAAAGTTGGCCTACTCTAGTCTGTTTTTTAGTTTCAGGTTGTTAATCTTCTAAAACCGTCAAATAGTCCGCTTTGTCCCGCCAAAGCCTATTTTGATCGGTGAGGGATGTAGAATAGAATGACTGCTGCCGCTGCGCTTGACAGGGCGCATTAAGAGCAGAGAAAGAGAGAGAGAGAGAGAGAGAGAGAGAGAGAGAGAGCTCGGCCGCGCGCGCGAACTCTCACGTCTTCAAACAACACGAGCGCGGTCCTGCTCTCTCTCCCTCCCGCATATTAATCAAATCAATTGACACTATAGTAAGACCGCAGTTCCCTATCAAGGCTACGGAACTTCGACATTACGGATGTCGTATATGGGAACTCCTCTCATCCTTCACTTCTGCTGAAATCTTATAGGCTAACGCCAGCAGAGCTGGCCAATTGACGCAAAATATGCAAATACTGACACCTCGTAGCAGTAATAAGCAAGTGCAGCGTCAATTCCTCTTCAGAATCTCTCTCTTCACGCTCAAATCGTGTGCTAGAAAGCTGATACTCCACTAATAACCTATAATTTAGCCGTCGTTGAAGTTGCGCCGAGATACTTGCACTGTCTCCTGCATCCGATGGCAACTATCTGCAACCTGTGTTCGGGCCCCATCGTGCCCCCCGACACGCACCTGTTCTGCATCGCGTGTATGGGGCTGGCCCATGCTGAGTCAGCCCTCAGGGACGAAGGGTCCTGCGACCTCTGCGCGGACATGCCTCTTCGAACTCTCAAAGCAAGGAGGGAAGAGGCTCGCGCAGCAGCGGGGATCGGGTCTACCGCCGCCTTTGAGCCGCTGGTAGCCCCCCCCAACCGCGGAGTCGAGGTTCGTCCCCCGGTGATCTTTCCCGACCCCACCTTCCAGCCCCCTCGCGAGGTCGCTGACTTCGTTTCCTTCGGGGCGAGTGAGGAAGACGACTCCATGTCTCTGTCTGCCTCCGAGAACGACTGGGGTGCAGAGCAGGCCGCACCGCGGGCGGCCGCGGAGCAAGAGACCCCGGCGGACCTGCAGGACGAGCTCTTCCGTATCCTCTCGAAGGCCGTCAAGGAACTGGACCTCTCGTGGAAGGCTCCCGATGAACCTTCTAAGAGCAAGCTGGATACGTGGTTCCTCCAATCGAGCCGCCGTCAGGCCGCTTCGAAAAGAGGAACACCGTTTTTTCCGGACGTGCATGAGCACGTGGTGAAGTCGTGGGTGGCCCCGCAATCGGCGCGCACTCTCACTTCCACCCTGGCCATGTTTGCCCCCGTGGACGAGGCGGGGGACCATGGCTACCTCCGCATCCCCCCCGTCGAGGAGACCGTCGCCGCGCACCTCTGCCCGTCGGCTCCCGCCCTGGGCTCGGACCGCAGCCTGCCGTCCCGAGCCTGCAGATTTACGGCCCACCAGGCTAACAAGGCCTACGGTGCCGCGGGGGAGGCGGTTTCCGCGTTGCATGCCATGGCCGTTCTCCAAGTGCTGCAGGCTAAGCAGCTCAAGTCTTTGGATGACGCCGCCTCTATTGACGCTGACGCCATCCGAGATCTCCGTTCGGCCACGGACCTCGCGCTCCTGGCCACGAAGCGTTCTGCCCAGGCGATTGGACGTTCGATGGGGTTCCTGGTGGTCCTCCACAGACATCTGTGGCTCACCCTGTCGGATGTCCAGGAGGCCGATAGGAAGACGCTGCTGAACGCACCGATCTCCCCTGCAGGCCTGTTCGGAGACGCCGTGGAGAAAGTCACCGAGCGTTACTCCGAGACGCAGAAGAAGGCGAAGGCTATGAGCCACGTGATTCCTCGGAGGGCGCCGCCGCCTCCGCAGCCGCAGCCGCAGCCTCGCTCCCGCTCGTCTTCCGCCTCGGGCCGCCAACCTCAGGCCGCGGCTAGAAGACAAACAGCGCCCCGCCCGGGACCGGATGCTCGTAGAGGCCGTAGCGGCCAGTGGCAGGGAGCGGGTAGCAAGAGGACGCAGAGGAGCCCGCGCAGAAAGCCCACCGCGTCCCCTGCGAGGCCCAAGCAGTCGTCCTGACCGCTCGGGCAAGAGGAGAAGAGAGCGCCAGGTCGGCCCCGCGTCCAAGCGGCGCGCTCTAATGCACTTGGTCCCTCAGCGTTCCGCGAGCGACGCTTGCAGTTGTTTTGTGAATGTTGTCAATGTTGTTTCAAAAATAAAGCAGATCACTACTTCACAAACAGAGCTTTTTTCTCCTCTTGCACCACACACTGTGTTACCCGCCCTGCCTTCGAGCAGCGCAGAGTCACGGTCAATAAATATTCCCAGCCCTCGCATAGCGGCGATGACCGCGGCGGCGATGACCGCAGGTTTAGATCAGCCCACGCTCAGTCGCTTTCAGGCAGCGTGGGAAGCTATTCCGGGCATTTCGCCGTGGGTGTTGAATATAATTCGGCGCGGGTACACACTTCAGTTCAAACGCAGACCACCCCGCTTCCGCGGCGTAATTCAGTCATTAACTTTGCCCCAAAACGCTCATGTGCTGAGGCAAGAAGTGTGCAACTTGCTCGAAAAGAAGGCTATAGAACCGGTTCCCCCGAGGGAGCGGGAGAGCGGATTCTACAGCCGCTACTTCGTTGTGCCGAAGAAGGGAGGGGGTCTCCGCCCCATTCTGGATCTGAGACCCGTCAACAGAACGCTTCACAAGCGCGCTTTCAGGATGACTACTCTGAAGCAACTCCTGGCGCAAATTCGCCCCGGGGATTGGTTCGCTTCAGGGGATTTAAAGGACGCTTACTTTCATATCCAGATAGTAAAACGTCACAGGCGATTCCTGAGGTTTGCGTTCGAGAATTCGGTGTACCAATATACGGTGCTCCCGTTTGGACTAGCCCTAGCTCCCCGAACATTTTCGAAATGCGTGGACGCGGCACTTTCACCCCTCAGGTCGAGCGGGATGCGCGTCTTGAACTATCTGGACGACTGGCTGGTTCTCGCGCAGTCGAGAGAAATGCTGGTCAGCCATGTGGAAGCCCTCCTTCGACACTTGGAGATGCTCGGTTTGAGGGTGAACGTCCAGAAAAGTGTCCTCACACCGAGCCAGACTACAACATTCCTGGGAGTGTGCTTGGATTCGGGGAGAATGAGAGCGCGCCTCTCCCCCGAGCGAGCGGAGGCTCTGAGTTCTTCTCTCGGTCTCTTCAGACCTGGCAGGCTTGTCCCACTGAAAGAGTTTCAGAGGCTACTGGGACGGATGGCAGCGGCTTCTTCGGTGTGTCATCTGGGGCTGCTGCATATGAGACCGCTGCAACACTGGCTGAAAACGCGCGTCCTCCCGAGCGAGTGGTATTCTGGCCACAAGCGCATTATGGTCACCCGCGGATGCGCCCGCGCCCTGGCCCCGTGGAGGAACCCAGATCTCTCTAGCTCTAAAAGCCTTCCGGTCTCGGCTGGAGCAACAGCATGTGTTGATTCGGACCGACAACACTTCCGTGGTCTCGTACATAAATCGCCAAGGCGGTGTACATTCCAGAGCCCTATTCAGGCAGGCGGAATCCCTTCTGCTATGGGCGGACCGGTTTTTCCTCTCGCTGAGAGCGGCTCACATCCCCGGCGTTCTGAATCGCGGGGCGGATATGCTCTCGAGAAGTGGGATTCCCCAAGCGGAGTGGAGGCTTCACCCCGGGACGGTTCAGCTGATATGGAATCGTTTCGGCAGAGCGGAGGTCGACCTCTTTGCGACGAGCGAGAACGCGCATTGTCAGATGTTCTTCTCACTGTCTCGTTCCCCCCGGGAGGTGGACGCGCTGACTGCGCGATGGCCGAGAGTTCGTCTCTATGCTTTTCCCCCGGTAAAAATTTTGCCCATGGTGTTGTGCAAAATCAGGGAGGAGAAGGCGGCGGTGACTCTGGTAGCCCCGAACTGGCCGAATCAGCCCTGGTTCGCGGATTTGGTAGAGTTACTGGCAGGACAGCCATGGGAGATTCCGCTCAGGATGGACCTTCTGTCTCAGGCGAGCGGAACGATCTGGCATCCCAACCCCGGGCTGTGGAGCCTCCATGTATGGCCGCTGCAGGGTCGCTGAGCGGGGGGGACGCGCTGCACTCGCGAGTTTTGAATACCATCGCGGAGGCGCGAGCCCCGTCCACCAGGCGCCTGTATGCTCTGAAGTGGGGTGTATTCTCAAAATGGTGTCAGGATGTCGGTATAGACCCAGCGAACAGCTCTGTGTCGGATATTCTACGCTTCCTTCAGTACAGGATGGATGAAGGGAGCCTACCATCCACTCTGAAGGTATATGTGGCCGCTGTTGCCGCGTTTCACCCCCCTATTGACGGACAGTCTATCGGTAGACATGCGTCGTGACACGGTTCCTCAAGGGAGCTAGGAGATTATGCCCTACACGGCCGCCTTCGGTGCCGCCGTGGGATTTAACGTTGGTCTTAGAGGCTTTGTCGCGACCGCCTTTCGAGCCCTTAGCTTCGATTGCCATTAAAGAGCTATCAATTAAAACAGCACTGCTTCTCGCTCTCGCTTCAGCGAAGCGGGTTGGGGATTTACAGGCTTTCTCTGTAAGTGAAGATTGTATTCGCTTTGGACCGGGAAACTGTAATGTAATTCTCAGACCGAGGCCGGGTTACGTTCCTAAGTCGCTCAACACCCCGTTCAGAGCGCAGATTGTTTCTCTCCCTGCCTTGTCCACTGAGCCATCAACCTCGCAGGATTCGGTTGCTCAGAGTGCTGTTTGCCCAGTCAGAGCGCTCAGAGAATACATTTCTCGCTCGGCCGTTTTTCGACAATCGGACCAGCTGTTTGTGTGCTTTGGTGGGTACAACAAGGGACGGGGGGTCTCTAAACAGAGGCTTGCTCACTGGATTGTGGACGCTATTGTTTTGGCTTATGATTGTCTGGGGCAAGAATGCCCCCTTAACGTCAAGGCCCATTCGACTAGAGCGATTGCCTCCTCGTGGGCTTGGACTAAGGGTATGTCTATTCAGGATTTATGTCTGGCGGCTGGCTGGTCTTCTCAGAACACGTTTGCCAGGTTTTACAAGCTGGATTTGCCCTCTGTAGCGTCTCGAGTGCTTTCGGTGAGTTGATTACACACACAGCATTGTATAGAGCTGCTCTGCGCTTTGCTTATGAGTTGTTCTGTGTGCTATATTGTGTGTTTGTACTGTTGTCACCGCTATGCGTTGGCCTTCTCTTACTGTGGTTATTGCCCTGTTTTTCGACAGTGCAAATTTCCCCCGGTTATACTGCTCGGGATATGCAAATTCTGGGAGTGTTTTGTGAGCTTGTGATTGGTCCCTTTGGGCCTATCAGAGGTTAGAGGTTCGCTATTGGTCAATCTCGGCCTATCAGATGCTTGCATACTGGGGGGGCGGTCTTCGTATTGGGTCTGTTGTCAGTGGTTGTTTGGCTGCCACGGCGGGATTCTATACAGTTCCCATATACGACATCCGTAATGTCGAAGTTCCGTAGCCTTGATAGGGAACGTCTCCGGTTACTTTCGTAACCTCGGTTCCCTGAAAGGCAAGGAACGAGACATTACGCTCGCCGCCGTGTTCGCTATTGTTTTAGCGTTTTTGTTCGATTCTGAAGAGGAATTGACGCTGCACTTGCTTATTACTGCTACGAGGTGTCAGTATTTGCATATTTTGCGTCAATTGGCCAGCTCTGCTGGCGTTAGCCTATAAGATTTCAGCAGAAGTGAAGGATGAGAGGAGTTCCCATATACGACATCCGTAATGTCTCGTTCCTTGCCTTTCAGGGAACCGAGGTTACGAAAGTAACCGGAGACGTTTCACGTGGAGCATTTGGAGATTTTTAGAGATTAAAGGTGCCATATGTACAAATTGAGGTAAAAATATCCAAAAAATGAGCTACACGTATCAAAAGAATGAGAAGAAATAAGTGCAATGATGTCATTAAAAAAATGACAAGTTATAGTGCTGCCGAGATATAAACCTGAATTAGCATGCTAAATTACTAGCCCCGGCCCGGCTGGTGTCTTATACCAGTTTCGGCCATGGGAGGCGGTATGCGGGCAACATACATAACCACCAGCCAAACTGCAACACACGAATAACTCGCATGGCTTGTATCTCTTTAATCTCTAAAAATCTCCAAATGCTCCACGTGAAACTGCGGTCTTACTATAGTGTCAATTGATTTGATTAATATGCGGAAGGGAGAGAGAGCAGGACCGCGCTCGTGTTGTTTGAAGACGAGAGTGCGCGCGCGCGGCCGAGCTCTCTCTCTCTCTCTCTCTCTCTCTCTCTTTCTCTGCTCTTAATGCGCCCTGTCAAGCGCAGCGGCAGCAGTCATTCTATTCTACATCCCTCACCGATCAAAATAGGCTTTGGCGGGACAAAGCGGACTATTTGACGGTTTTAGAAGATTAACAACCTGAAACTAAAAAACAGACTAGAGTAGGCCAACTTTCTGGAGGTATACTGCCCCCATCTGGTATGGAATATGTGGAGTATGAATTGATTTTTTGACATAAGGCACCTTTAAAGAGATACAAGCCATGCGAGTTATTCGTGTGTTGCAGTTTGGCTGGTGGTTATGTATGTTGCCCGCATACCGCCTCCCATGGCCGAAACTGGTATTAGACACCAGCCGGGCCGGGGCTAGTAATTTAGCATGCTAATTCAGGTTTATATCTCGGCAGCACTATAACTTGTCATTTTTTTAATGACATCATTGCACTTATTTCTTCTCATTCTTTTGATACCTGTAGCTCATTTTTTGGATATTGTTACCTCAATTTTTACATATGGCACCTTTAAATACAACCCGAAACAAAAAAAAACAGACCCGGCCTCTATTTGAGACCGGCCTTTATTTACCCAAACCTGTCGCCACATGAGGCGTGTAAAAGAGACAGGCGTCTATTTTGGGACTCGGCTATTATTTGAAGTTTTAAGGTAGATCGTTGAAGATCGTTGCCGTGCTTGCATTACTCCTCCCTATGGCCACTTGGCCTGCGTGAATGCAAATGAAAAAAAAAAAGGTTTTGAGGTAGAGTAGTAATAATTCGTTGCATTTATATAGCGCTTTTCTACTAGTAATTAATAGATCTGTTTAGAAGTGGACTTTTCCTATTACCACGTTCCTGTAATTGCTTGGTCGACCCCCCCCCCCCCCCACGCACGCACGCACGCACGCACCCCAAACCCCCCCCCCCCCCCCCCCCAAGCACCCAGCACCCAGCACCCCCTGTCGAAAATGACTTCCCGCGTCTCTGCTGAAATCTGTAAGTAACTCAAAACACAAACACTTTGAGACAGAAATATCTGAGTCTGACCACCCGCTGCTCACACACTCCAGTGGAAACAGAAGTTCACTTCTTCACACACGCCACATTCTTCCCATTTCATGAACATCCAATTCCCAAAACTCCCATTTCTGCTCCGAGAAACTCCAGGAGAGGCATGAGACCCTGTACACTGTGTGAAGAGAGAGAGAGAGAGAGAGAGAGAGAGAGAGAGAGAGAGAGAGAGAGAGAGAGAGAGAGAGAGAGAGAGAGAGAGAGATGAGTTGAACAAACACATACAACTTAAAATTAAAAAACTTTTGAATTTAAAATATTTGCTATTTATTTTATTTTAAATAAAATACAATTTAAGTTAATTTACTACAATAACTAAAACTGAGATTTAAAAAGTGTTGCTTTAGAAATATAAATATTACTAAATAGAAATATCTTTTTAAAAACACATATAAAAAAACTATATAAAAAAACAACCTATTAAAAAATGACAAAAGCACATAACACAACTACTATAAAATATAAATATGAATAAATACTAAGCTAAAACAACACTGACTGTACTGCAGATTTGAGTTCCAACCCTCAAACACACACCCGAAACACACACGCACACTCAGGATGATGTGGATCATGTGTTAGACCAGGGTTTAATTCTTAATTCAGCATGTCAGAAGAATAATGATTATAAAAACTGCTCACTACAGCAATCCCATACTGGCATTGTGTCAAACATGTGACACACGCTGACTCAGCAAAACTGCCTCAGATATTCCTGAGAAATAACAGTTAGGTCGACAATCATCATCATCATCATCATCATCATCATCACAATCATCATCAGAGCTGTAAAATGAACATGGAGAGCAGCTCAGATCGTTAGAAGAGAAATGTTTGAATGTATATTGAGATCTCTGACTTAGATGGCAGACTTTGGTATGTCAGCGAATCTGAGGTCAGTTTGAGACGTTGTTGAGATCTCAGGAGAAGCTCAGGAGAAGCAGGACTCTCAGGTTTGTGATTTCTCATTCCTGCAGAGTCTACAGGCTCTCTGGTTTGAAGGTTATTGTCGTTCAGATGAATGACAGACATTTTCCCCTCGAACATCTGATCATGTGATCGATCTGCGCTGCTTCATGAGTCACAGTGACTCGACACAATCACATCGCTGAAACTTACAGTGACTCGACACAATTTACACCATGTTTGATGAATGTGCAGTTCACTTCCGATCCCATGAAATCAGTCACGTAACACACTAGACAGGATCTCAACGTTTTCTTCAGAAATTGTGAGTTGATTGCTATGCGGTTGCTTAATCCTTTAATCCCTGAAGGTAGTTTAAGAGTTGTTGTTTTCTGAGTGACACACACACAATTAAGGCCTCATAAATCATAACTAACAACACTTACAGTCAGGAGAGTCTAGGTAGGTATTGTTTGACAGAACACTTATGAATTACATTACATTTGGACATTCTCCTGCTGAGAAACTGCAGATAAAAGACACAAAAATATATATATACATTTAAATTTTATTATAATTTTACATATCTTATTTGACATGCAATAACTCAGGAAGGAAATAAGGTAGAAGGACGTATTCTTCCCTACATGAGCTGCATCTGGATCATATTTTGTGGTGACAGCATAATCTAATATATTATCTGCATAGCAAAAACAAATCCATTACCACATATAAACACTCTGGCAGCCGCCCAAAACACCCTAGCAACTGCCTAGCAACCCAAAACATAATGGAAACATCCTAGAAGTTTTCCAGAAACACTTGATTATTATACGCTTATCTAAAAAAATCTCCATTAATTCCATGTCAACAGCTTGGCAGCCACTCAAAACACCCTAGCAACCTACTAGCAACCAAAACACCCTAGCAACATCCTAGCAAAACACCCAAACCAACCTAGCAACCCAAAACAGCCTAACTACCTCATAGAAACACTTTGCAGACACCTAAAACACCCTAGCAACCTCTTAGCAACACTCTGGAACACTCTATCAACACAGAGAAATGTAAAGAAGACTATATTTCTGCATGTTGCTGTGGTTTGTTGCATGTGTAGAGTGTTTTGTTTTGGTTGTGATCATGTAATCTGCTGTGTCAGCGCTCGATCAACAGCAGCAGGTGCTGGTGGCTCCGACCCCCCCAACACGACTCATACTGGCTTAGATTAGCGCTAATCCAGACATATAATCTCGCTCACGCGCAGGGCGTGGTGAAAGTGTGTGTGTGTGTGTGTGTGTGTGTGTGACCCCTGTGTACTTCCTCTGCCCGGTGAGAATCCTAAGGGTTGTTTTTGTGTTCGCTGAGTTTCACTGTAGTACAGCAGTCATGTGCACCACCATCATGGTCCTGACCACCATCGCTCTCATGCTGCGACGGATGTTCACCAACCGCGTCAAACCGTGAGTCCACAACATTCTCTGTAAGATCAGAACAAAATATGGCACAGCTCATGGTGTTAAAATGTGCTGTTGTTATGTAAAAGGGGCCATGTCTACCTAATCTGACCCTTAAGAACTAGTGCGATTGGTGTAGCCTAGAAATGTGGTCCGGGTGATTCAGTTAAAGGGGAAATTGCACATTTGTCTTTAGTCAAACAGTTCATTTCATGCAATAAAGTGTATTACTATTAATATTAAGATTTGAATTGTAAAATACTTCTAAAAATTGTATATATTAATAATAATAATAATATTAATTATATATTTATATATTCAAATATCTTAAAATATATAGAAATAACTATATAGACAAATACCTTCTAAGGGAAGAATCCAAACCCACATGGACCCTAATAAGTGACTGATTTGAAACACACTACATAGGCAGCATATCAAAATAAATCATGCTCCTCTCATGTGAATCAAAAAATATATGATTCCAAAAGAATTAGAATGTTCTAAAACTAACATTGTGCTATTTAAAAGAGCATACAAATGAACCATCCACAATTTTGGATGTTTTTTACTTTTTGTCACCAAGCTCAATGCAATGCATTTTGAATTGCTTTCACTATGAAAAACGCATGTGATTGAGCTTTAGAAGAAGAAATCTTATAAAGTAGCATATTTTTTTTAGAGCAGACTGTCCTGATGCACTAAAATGCCATCTAGGTATAGGGAGCTGGAAACAGAGCTTATTACAGGCTTATTGTTTTCTTTCCATATCTCCAGACAGCCAGAAGTGAACGGGACAACGGAAAAGCCACATGAGAACGATGCAACGGCTTAAAAAAAATAACTATGAGAAAAATGGCTCAACCGACTGGGACTGCGAGTTTTGGAAGGAACTCAGTTCAGCCTGTGAGGATCTTCTCAGGCACATTTTCACAAAGTAAATGGTCACCCTGAAATATTTAAGAGCATTGTCAGATTGAATACAAGACGACAAGCAGAAAAGAGAGATAATTCAGAGATGAAATGGGTTTTGTGTGGCGACTCCGTTCGCATCCCAGTGAGGATTTCTGAGGTGGACACGAGAAGAAAAAATATATATTTTCAAAAGTGCTTTCAAGAGCTTCAGGACGGGATGCCCTGCTCCATTTTATAGCTGTAAGTGCTGCGAACGTCCTGTAAATCATTCATACACAACAAGCTGCATGTAGGACTGGACCAGCACAGACCATCATCTTCATCATCTTCGTCATCATCAGGACCTTTCTGATCGATGTGATTCACAGACGAGCCACAAGACAAGGAAAGAGTTCGTTATTGAAAGAGTTTTTAATGAAGCTTGACACTGGAGGAGACAGTTTAGTGCATGAAACATTGATGCCTTCACATGTGGGCTCTTTCTGTGGATGTGAGTGTGTATTTACCTCACTTCAGCGAACACACACACACACACACACACGGTCAGTTCTTCAGCTCAGCACACTGTAGTTTCGAGCGATGGTCAATCAATCAACAGCTGATGCTGACTAGAGAGTTTAATGAATG